>NC_041408.2:32634203-32934203 GCF_900747795.2 Erpetoichthys calabaricus
AGAAAAAGTTCATTAAATATATAACATTCTTTAATCCTCTTAATCCAATTAAACCTCAATGACAGCAGCCTATACTGGCACCACTGGGCACAAGGCAAGAAGCGGTCCCAGACAGATGTCAGACCACCACAGTGATCACTGACACACACACATACGCACAAACACACTTGGTGTTGATTTGGCGTCACCAACCAAACTAACTTTAATGTCTTTGAGAACACGGGCAGCAAACTGAGGTACATGGAGGGAAGCCCACATAGCCACAGAATGAGCATGCAGATATCACATGGACACCTACCTGACACAGGATCTCGATAATTAAAGTCTTAAGGTGACATGCATAACAATCATCTGATCCTCACCAGGCCTGAAAATCATGCACATCCATTCTCATGTGACGAAAACCTCATAAAAGATTTTAACAACAAACCAATGACGAATTTATTTTGTCATGTAGAATAACAGTATGAATTCAGTAGCTTGTAGAACCCCCTCCCCCCCCCCCTTATGTTTCTGTCTTTGAAGTAATTATTTCCTGTATGATCCCTCTTGAAATGTTTTACAGACATTTTGATCCACTCCTCATTACAAAAGCGCCTCAGTTCTTTTACGCTTGAGGAAATTCAGTTGTGCACCACCTTTATTAGGTCTTAATTTGGGCTTTGACTCAATCATTCCCAAACCCTAATTCTTTTCTTGTTTCATCTGTTCTGTGGTCACTATACTGGTGCGCTTAGAATGGTGGGCTTAGATGGTTTGGAGGAGCCAGCTGTCTATGAGGGCTACATCTGCAGGAGATGGCAACTAATCCAGCACCTCGAGCTCAGGGTCGCTGAACTGGAGGAGGAGTTGGCTGGCCTGTGTTGTAGTAGATAATTGGCGGACCTGGCCAAGTGTCCTTTAGAGAGAGTGTGTGCACCCCCAAGGTGGCGTGGGAGGAGATTCCAGACCAGACAGGTAGAAATAGGTGGGTCACTGTCACAAGGTATAAGGTATATGGTGCACCCTGTTCAGGGGCATCAACACCAGAATTAGAAGTGTCAAACCATTATCACGTCCTTGCGGAGCTGGATTGGGTCTCTGATGATTCTGAGGTGGTAGGCAGGGATGAGGAGCCCTAACGGGCCACCTCTAAACCAGTTCCCAGAAAGAGAGAAGTAGTGATAGTTGAGGAATCAATCATTTGGGGAATTGAAGCGCAGATGTGCTCCAGAGACAGAAAGTCTCACATAGTATGTTGCCTTCCAGGTGCACAGGTGGGGGACCTCCCTGGAAGGGTGGATAGTCTGTTGGCCAGAGTGGGGAGGATCCAGTTGTCATTGTCCATGTTGGAACAAATGACATACATAAGGGTAGTCTGTCAGTTCTGTGATCCAAATTAAAAGACAGGTACCAGGCTGAGAACCAGAACTGACAAGGTTGAGGAGATTAGGCTTAACGTGTGGCTCAGATCTTGGTGCAGGGTAGAATGGTATAGTTTTATGGGGCATTGGAACTCCTTTTGGAACAGATGGGACCTGTTCCGCCATGACGCATTACATCTGAACTGGAGGGGCACCAATGTATTGGGGAAGCATATGAGTAGGCTACTTGTGGGGGGCAGGGAGTTTAGGACAGGCCAGGTTTAGATCTATACATGTAGGAACAAACAACGGTGTAGAAATAAAGATGCATAGTAATGTAAATTCTAACCCAACACTTAAATGTAGAAGGAATAATATATTTAAAATAGCTTGCCTTAATGCTAGAAGTATAAAAAATAAGGCAAGTGAGTTGGAGTTGTATGTTGCAGAGCATAATTATGATACAGTGGTGTGAAAAACTATTTGCCCCCTTCCTGATTTCTTATTCTTTTGCATGTTTGTCACACAAAATGTTTCTGATCATCAAACACATTTAACCATTAGTCAAATATAACATAAGTAAACACAAAATGCAGTTTTTAAATGATGGTTTTTATTATTTAGGGAGAAAAAAAATCCAAACCTACATGGCCCTGTGTGAAAAAGTAATTGCCCCCTTGTTAAAAAATAACCTAACTGTGGTGTATCACACCTGAGTTCAATTTCCGTAGCCACCCCCAGGCCTGATTACTGCCACACCTGTTTCAATCAAGAAATCACTTAAATAGGAGCTGCCTGACACAGAGAAGTAGACCAAAAGCACCTCAAAAGCTAGACATCATGCCAAGATCCAAAGAAATTCAGGAACAAATGAGAACAGAAGTAATTGAGATCTATCAGTCTGGTAAAGGTTATAAAGCCATTTCTAAAGCTTTGGGACTCCAGCGAACCACAGTGAGAGCCATTATCCACAAATGGCAAAAACATGGAACAGTGGTGAACCTTCCCAGGAGTGGCCGGCCGACCAAAATTACCCCAAGAGCGCAGAGATGACTCATCCAAGAGGTCACAAAAGACCCCAGGACAACGTCTAAAGAACTGCAGGCCTCACTTGCCTCAATTAAGGTCAGTGTTCATGACTCCACCATAAGAAAGAGACTGGGCAAAAATGGCCTGCATGGCAGATTTCCAAGACGCAAACCACTGTTAAGCAAAAAGAACATTAGGGCTCGTTTCAATTTTGCTAAGAAACATCTCAATGATTGCCAAGACTTTTGGGAAAATACCTTGTGGACTGATGAGACAAAAGTTGAACTTTTTGGAAGGCAAATGTCCCGTTACATCTGGCGTAAAAGGAACACAGCATTTCAGAAAAAGAACATCATACCAACAGTAAAATATGGTGGTGGTAGTGTGATGGTCTTGGGTTGGTTTGCTGCTTCAGGACCTGGAAGGCTTGCTGTGAAGATGGAACCATGAATTCTACTGTCTACCAAAAAATCCTGAAGGAGAATGTCCGGCCATCTGTTCGTCAACTCAAGCTGAAGCGATCTTGGGTGCTGCAACAGGACAATGACCCACAACACACCAGCAAATCCACCTCTGAATGGCTGAAGAAAAACAAAATGAAGACTTTGGAGTGGCCTAGTCAAAGTCCTGACCTGAATCCAATTGAGATGCTATGGCATGACCTTAAAAAGGCGGTTCATGCTAGAAAACCCTCAAATAAAGCTGAATTACAACAATTTTGCAAAGATGAGTGGGCCAAAATTCCTCCAGAGCGCTGTGAAAGACTCATTGTAAGTTATCGCAAACGCTTGATTGCAGTTATTGCTGCTAAGGGTGGCCCAACCAGTTATTAGGTTCAGGGGGCAATTACTTTTTCACACAGGGCCGTGTAGGTTTGGATTTTTTTTTCTTCCTAAATAATAAAAACCACCATTTACAAACTGCAATTTGTGTTTACTTGTGTTATATTTGACTAATGGTTAAATGTGTTTGATGATCAGAAACATTTTGTGTGACAAACATGCAAAAGAATAAGAAATCAGGAAGGGGGCAAATAGTTTTTCACACCACTGTATATTAGCAATAATGGAAACCTGGCTAAATACAAAGATGGGGAGTGTAACATACCGTAGAGGGATACACATTTTTAGGAAGTATAGACAGAACAGAAAAGGAGGTGGGGTTGCTGTTTATGTCAAACAGAATTTAAATGTAAGTCTTCTTCAATTGGACGATGAACCCTATCTTAGTGAGGACATGTGGCTTCGCCTGGAAAGCATTAGGGAAAGAGGTCTTATTTTAGGAGTGTTAGAAACCACCCAATTCAGACAGTAATTTCAACACACATCTTTTTAGTAATATCAAAAAGGTTACATGGAGATATTATAGTCATGGGGGACTTTAATTATCCAAATATTAACTGGGATAACCTTGCAGATGAAGGAGCACAAGAGCAGGAGTTTTTACAAGTAATCAGTGACTGTTTTTTAACACAGCATTTTAAAGCACCAACACAGGATGAAGCCTGTCAGGATTTAGTATTTTGTAATAATCAAGATAAAATTGATGGTGTAGAGGTGATTGAACCACTAGGGTCAAGTGACCATAATATAATGCAATTCTCAGTATTTTGTAAGAGTGGGGATACAAAGACTAAAATTATTAAGTTGAACTTTGGTAGGGCAAATTTTGAGCAGATGTAATAAAGTCTAAGGAGGAAAGCTTTTAAATTTGGAGACAGTCGAGGAGTAGTGAAACAGGTTTAAAAATGTTTTACATGTAATGCAGGACAGATACATACCTACATTTGGAATTATTAGGAAATTAAAAAAACTCTACATTGGATTAATAAAGATTTAAAAAAGAAACTGCCAAGGAAAAAACTGCTTTATAAGGCCTGTAAGACTAACAACTGCAAAGTGAATCGTACAGCATATGAGAACATCCAACAATCCATTGTTCAATTCGCTATATCCTAACTACAGGGTCATGGGGGTCTGCTGGAGCCAATCCCAGCCAACACAGGGCGCAAGGCAGGAAACAAACCCCAGGCAGGGCACCAGCCCACCGCAGGTATGAGAACATGAGGGCAACCATCCATCCATCCATCCATCCATCCATCCTCTTCCGCTTATCTGAGGTTGGGTCGCGGGGGCAGCAGCTTGAGCAGAGATACCCAGACTTCCCTCTCTCCGGTCACTTCTTCTAGCTCTTCCGGGAGAATCCCAAGGCGTTCCCAGGCCAGCCGGGAGACATAGTCCCTCCAGCGTGTCCTGGGTCTTCCCCGGGGCCTCTTCCCAGTTGGACGTGCCCGGAACACCTCACCAGGGAGGCGTCCAGGAGGCATCCTGATCAGATGCCCGAGCCACCTCATCTGACTCCTCTCGATGCGAAGGAGAAGTGGCTCTACTCTGAGCCCCTCCCAGATGACTGAGCTTCTCACACTATCTTTAAGGGAAAGCCCAGACACCCTGCGGAGGAAACTCATTTTAGCCGCTTGTATTCGCGATCTTGTTCTTTCGGTCACTACCCATAGCTCATGACCATAGGTGAGGGTAGGAACATAGATCGACCGGTAAATTGAGAGCTTTGCCTTACGGCTCAGCTCCTTTTTCACCACGACAGACCGATGCAGAGCCCGCATTACTGCGGACGCCGCACCAATCCGCCTGTCGATCTCACGCTCCATTCTTCCCTCACTCGTGAACAAGACCCCGAGATACTTGAACTCCTCCACTTGAGGCAGGATCTCGCTCCCAACCCTGAGAGGGCACTCCACTCTTTTCCGGCTGAGGACCATGGTCTCGGATTTGGAGGTGCTGATTCCCATCCCAGCTGCTTCACACTCAGCTGCGAACTGATCCAGAGAGAGCTGAAGATCACGGCCTGATGAAGCAAACAGGACAACATCATCTGCAAAAAGCAGTGACCCAATCCTGAGTCCACCAAACCAGACCCCCTCAACACCCTGGCTGCGTCTAGAAATTCCGTCCTTAAAAGTTATGAACAGAATCGATGACAAAAGGCAGCCCTGGCGGAGTCCAACTCTCACTGGAAACGGGTTCGACTTACTGCCAGCAATGCAGACCAAGCTCTGACACCGGTTGTACAGGGACCGAACAGCCCTTATCAGGGGGTCCGGTACCCCATACTCCCGGAGCACCCCCCACAGGATTCCCCAAGGGACACGGTCGAATGCCTTTTCCAAGTCCACAAAACACATGTAGACTGGTTGGGCGAACTCCCATGCACCCTTCAGGACTCTGCTAAGGGTGTAGAGCTGGTCCACTGTTCCACGACCAGGACGAAAACCACACCGTTCCTCCTGAATCCGAGGTTCAACTATCCGACAGACCCTCCTCTCCAGAACCCCCGAATTGACTTTTGCAGGGAGGCTGAGGAGTGTGATCCCTCTGTAGTTGGAACACACCCTCCAGTCCCCCTTCTTAAAGAAGGGGACCACCACCCCGGTCTGCCAATCCAGAGGCACTGTCCCTGATGTCCATGCGATGTTGCAGAGATGTGTCAACCAAGACAGCCCTACAACATCCAGAGCCTTGAGGAACTCCGGGTGTATGTCATCCACCCCCGGGGCCCTGCCACCAAGGAGTTTTTTCACCACCTCGGTGACCTCAGTCCCAGAGATGGGGGAGCCTACATCCGAGTCCCCAGGCTCTGCTTCCTCATTGGAAGGCATGTTAGTGGGATTGAGGAGGTCTTCGAAGTACTCCCCCCACCGACCCACAACGTCCCGAGTTGAGGTCGGCAGCGCACCATCCCCACCATATACAGTGTTGACACTGCAGTGCTTCCCTCTCCTGAGACGCCGGACGGTGGACCAGAATCTCCTCGAAGCCGTCCGAAAGTCGTTCTCCATGGCCTCCCAAGACTCTTCCCATGCCCGGGTTTTTGCCTCAGCAACCACCGAAGCCGCATTCCGTTTGGCCTGCCGGTACCTATTAGCTGCCTCCAGAGTCCCACAGGACAAAAGGGACCGGTAGGACTCCTTCTTCAGCTTGACAGCATCCCTCACCGCCGGTATCCACCAACGGGTTCGGGGATTGCCGCCACGACAGGCACCGACCACCTTACGGCCACAGCACCGGTCAGCCGCCTCAACAATAGAGGCACGGAACATGGCCCATTCGGACTCAATGTCCCCCACCTCCCTCGGGACATGGTCGAAGTTCTGCCGGAGGTGGGAGTTGAAGCTACTTCTGACAGGGGGCTCTGCCAGACGTTCCTAGCAGACCCTCACAACACATTTGGGCCTACCAGGCCTGACTGGCATCCTCCCCCACCATCGAAGCCAACTCACCACCAGGTGGTGATCAGTTGACAGCTCCGCCCCTCTCTTCACCCGAGTGTCCAAGACATGTGGCTGCAAGTCCGATGACACGACCACAAAGTCGATCATCAAACTGAGGCCTAGGGTGTCCTGGTGCCAAGTGCACATATGAACACCCCTATGCTTGAACATGGTGTTTGTTATGGACAATCCGTGACGAGCACAGAAGTCCAATAACAAAACACCGCTCGGGTTCAGATCGGGGGGGGCCATTCCTCCCAATCACGCCCTTCCAGGTCTCACTGTCATTGCCCACGTGAGCATTGAAGTCTCCCAGCAGTACGAGGGAGTCCCCAGAAGGTATGCCCTCTAGCACCCCCTCCAGGGACTCCAAAAAGGGTGGGTACTCCGAACTGCTGTTCAGTGCATATGCACAAACAACAGTTAGGACCCGTCCCCCCACGCGAAGGCGGAGGGAGGCTACCCTCTCGTCCACCGGGGTGAACCCCAATGTACAGGCTTCAAGTCGGGGGGCAATAAGCATGCCCACACCCGCTCGGAGCCTTTCACCGGGGGCAACTCCAGAGTGGTAGAGAGTCCAGCCCCTCTCAAGGAGATTGGTTCCAGAGTCCAAGCTGTGCGACTATATCTAGCCGGAATGAGGGCAACCATTAAGAAGGATATCAGGGAGGCTAAAAAACAGTTGGAGAGGAATATAGTAGATAAGCCGAAAGAAGACCCTTAGAGATTCTTTCAGTATTTTATTAGTAAAAGAACAGTCAAGGAGGAGGTCAATTGCATCAGAAATAGTAAACGGGAATTAAAAGATGCAGACAATGAAATAGCGGAAGCCCTAAACTTACATTATTCTGAGGTCTTTACAAATGAGCAAGTGGATAACCTCCCAGAGGTAAACGAGACTACTAAGGTACTGAGGGATTTGGAAATTATAGAGGGAGAAGTACTGCTCAGATTAAATAGGCTGAAATCAAACAAATCACCAGGGGCCTCATGTATAACGCCGTGCGTAGAACTCATACTATAACATGGCGTAAGCACAAAAGCGGGAATGTGCGTACGCACAGAAAAATCCAGATGCAGGCATCTGTGCGCACGCAAACTTTCACGTTCTTCCACTACATAAATCCCGATCAGCGTGAAAAGTAACGCATGTGCACGCGCCTTCTGTCCCACCCCAACTCCTCCCAGAATTACGCCTCTTTGAATATGCAAATCGATATAAATAGCCTTCTGAGAAAAGACAATGGGAAAAGCACGGGGGAAAATAAAAGAATTTCAGCGAATACCAAGTGGAGGCAAAGGAAAAACATACTATTTGTTGGTTTAAACAGTGGTATAATCAACAAAAGGAAGCTGATCGAGTGACATAGTGTCGGAGAAACTCGAAGGCTCAACTTCACAAAGTCGCACAGTGCCCGAAATAAAAAAGAAATCACATATCAAAGTCGCCGTGAAAAGGCAAGTCGTAGCCCACCGTCTGAGTGTCATATGAAAGCTTATTAGGGTACAGACAAAAAATAGGCACACAGTGGGAAAAAAGCATGAAATGTCAACTTTAATCTCGAAATTTCCACTTTAATCACGTAGTTTATTTTGCCATTAAAGTAGAACATCATAACTTCATCTTAAAATCGTTTAATTTACTAGTTTCTCAAATCCCATTGTAAGTAAAGTAGGACGTTAAATGTTTTGTTCTGTATTTGATCTTCTTTGTGCTCTGTGTGTGAATCACTACCTGCTTCTTAAACGGGCTTTCTCTTTCTCCGACAGGACACATAATCCATTACATTCGTGATATTACAGCTCTCTGAATAATTACAATACTGAGATGTATACGTGATATCTTTTTCATGATGATAGGAATGAAAGCATTTTATTAAACATGGGAACACGGTGGCGCAGTGCTTGTTCATGTCTCACGCAAGATGCTTGCTGCGCCATGCGCGACCTTCGATGAAATAATTTATCACAGCAGTACTGTCTCTTTCAAACGTACTATTCCTATCCCTACTTTTCTTTCTCCAAATACCCAATCGCCACACAATCAGCTATGTAATAGACGTGAAGCCATTTGTAAGCTTAGAACGCCGATTCTTCAAAACTTTTAAGGAACATTGAAATATCTTCGTAGTACATGTTTAATTATTCTATCCATCTATCCTTCCAGTGTCGCGTCAGCGCAAGAATACAACGCAATGCAGGAACAATCCCTGAACTAGCTAGCGCTGCGGCACCGTGTCCTCACATGTTTAATTATTAACAATACAGATTATTTAAATGAAGTTAAAGTTTTATCTGTATAATATAATCAACATATTTTGCTGCATTTCATCTTAAAAATGAATACCGTCATCATATGTAGATACGCGCTTTATAAAGTGGCGCAGGTTGTGCAATATTATAACTGTAGTGCAAGTTTACAGTGAGGTAATTGTACTTATAAGTAAACAGTTCTACAAGGAGCACTTGATGGACTGATTGAGTGCGTTTATAGTTCTTGGGATGAAACTTTTTCTAAACCGCGAAGTCCGTACTGGGAAGTCTCTAAAGCATTTTGCCGTGGCTAAGGCAGCGTCTGCTTCATGCTGTGTACCGATAATTCTCTTTCCCATCAGCTGCTGCTGTGATTCCCCACTCAGATACAGTGATATAAATACTCTGAGTGGTGCAGTGAGAGTAATATGGAAAAAGATGATCTGCTGTGGCAACCCTTAACGGGAGCAGCTGAAAGAAGAAGAAGAAGTGCAGTAAGAGTAACAACGCTAAAGCAGTTATGATATTTGGAATACTATGGCTATTCCCTGGACCATTATATTGCTGCAGATTAATTACAATCAGATGCATTACACTAATAAACAATATGCATTTAGTTTCAGTGTATTTATAAAGCCGCGTCAGGAATGTGGATCTAAGAAAGAAAGGTTGACCACACAGAAACAGTAGCACTGCTTTGACGCTGGGTGCCGCCAGTCTGCAAAACCGAGCGGAGAAATTGCGTACGCCAAGGTATGAGGTACCGTGGAAATGTGCGTGGCTTTACGCCAAGTTTAGGTTTTATACATCGCGATTTGAGCGTGGAAAGGTTCGTACGCAACATTTCTGTGCGTACACGCCGTTCATACATGAGGCCTCAGGAGTTCTTAAGGAAGCTTGTGAGTACATTTATAAACTCTTGACACATATTTTTATGAGGTCACTGCACGCTGGAGAGATTCTGAAGGACTAGAAAATGGCAAATATCGTCCCATTATATTAAAAGGATGACAGGGCAGATCTATAGGTCAGCAAACTTAACATGCATCACAGGAAAATTAATGGAAGGAATTATTAAGGATAAGATTAAGCAACACCTGGCAAGGACAGGAGTTATCAGGAACAGTTAGCATGGGTTCAGAAGAGGAAGGTCGTCTTTTACTAACATGTTGGAATTCTGTGAGGAGGCAACAAAAGGATATGATCAAAGTGAAGCATATGATATTATTTATCTTGACTTTCAGAAAGTATTTGATGAGGTGCCACATGAGAGGTTGGGCATCAAACTAAAACAAGTTGAAGTTCACAGTGATGTTTTTAGATGGGTGCAGAATTGACTCAGACACAGAAAGCAGAGGGTGATGGTGCGAGGAACCTCATCAGAACTGGCTGATATTAAGAGTGGTGTTCCACAGGGGTCAGTGCTAGGGCCACTGCTGTTTTTAATATGTATAAATAATTTAGATAGGAATATAAGTAGCAAGCTGGTTAAGTTTGCAGATGATACCAAGATAGGTGGATTAGCAGATAACTTGGAATCCATTATATCATTACAGAAGAACTTGGATAGCATACAGGCTTGGGCAGATTTGTGGCAGATGAAATTTAATGTCAGTAAATGTAAAATATTACACATAGGAAGTAAAAATGTTAGGTTTGAATACACAATGGGCAGTCGGAAAATTGAGAGTACACCTTATGAGAAGGATTTAGGAGTCATAGTGGACTCTAAGCTATTGACTTCCTGGCAGTGTTTAGAAGCCACTAAGAAGGCAAACAAGATGTTAAGTCCAAGGAGGTTATGCTCAACCTTTATAATGCACTGATGAGGCCTCATCTGGAGTATTGTGTGCAGTTTTGGTCTCCAGGCTACAAAAAGGACATAGCAGCACTAGAAAATGTCCAGAGAAGAGCAGCTAGGCTGATTCCAGGGCTACAGGGTTGAATTATGAGGAAAGATTAAAAGAGCTGAGCCTATACAGTTTAAGCAAAAGAAGATTAAGAGGCGACATGATAGAAGTGTTTAAAATTATGAAGGGAATTAGTAGTAAAATGAGTTCATCATCAAGAACATTCTCCACAAATGGAAACTTGTTAAAGGTAAATTTCGCACAAACATTAGGAAGTTTTTCTTTACACAAAGAACGAGAGATACTTGGAATAAGCTACCAAGTAGTGTGGTAGACAGTAAGATGTTAGGGACTTTCAAAACTCGACTTGATTTTTTTTGGAAGAAATAAGTGGATAGGAATGGCAAGCTTTGTTGGGCTGAATGGCCTGTTCTCATCTAGAGTGTTCTAATGTTCTAATTATCCTCTTTCACAATTGAACAAGCTTTGGCTGTTGGACAGATGGTGTCATAAATTCCTCTACAATACTCTGATATGCAGAGGAGATCATGGTGCACTCAGTAATTGTGAGACATCATAAAAAATTGTGCAGACGATCTTGCTGGCACTGACTTGAACCTTGAATTACTTTGATATCGGAGTCTCACCATGCTTCCCTCGTTTCAGTTATTGTTTGGGTCTGGGTCAAAGTGATACATCCTGAAAGATGCCATGTATAATTTTTTTGTCTGTTATCAAATTTCTCCAAGTCCAAATTGTTCATTATTGAATGGTTTAAACCGACCCATTACTGTCCCTGTATTGTCTGTTATCTCATGGTGCCTCATTCTTTGATTCTTTATCGTTCTGTGGTGGAAATATTTTCTTCTATCACTGAAATGCAAAACTAGACAAACTTTGGGTCACCTTCTTAGCATGTCATGCCATGACAAAATTCTGCAGTGGACTGGTCCTGGTACATGTCTGAATAAATACAAGTGTTTCTCTAAAGGCATGTTTTAAATGATTTTACAGTGTTCAGCATTCATGTTGATATTCTCTTTCTGTTCTTGACATCTTGATATGGCAATTAGTGCCATGCTCTACTACCAAGCTGCACATGGAAAAGCTGTCTGAGATACTAGGAGCACTGGAATCATTGAATGGTAGGATTCTGCAATCAGATTGGACAGCCCAGCACTGACTCCACTATAGAATGCCCAGGATGGGTTTGCTGAGGTCTTCAATTTTCTCTCTGACAATTGACCATGGACCCTCCAGAGGTTTATTTTCTCAAGGGATGCCGCTGACTGGATGGAGTTTTTGCTTTTCTTTCCTTTGTCGTCAACTAGTCATGTCATAGCAAAAGTTAATTAATGGACAGGTATTGTTGGTTTCCATATTTATTCATCAGTTTATGTTTATGTTTAATAAAATCCAGATCTTTTGTGTAATTAGTAATTTATAAAGTTTGCAGTTACATTTTACCTGAGAACTTCTCACAGTGCTTCGTGCCTGGACTCACTGCAGAGTTCTATACAAAAATAAACTGAAATGATTTGAATTAGGTTCTGATTAAAGAAGCCTATGCTATAAATGACACATGTTAGGGAAATTGGAGTTTGCATATTTTAGTAAAATATGGGTACTTTTTCTGCCCTTACTAGAAGCCCCTTTCAAGTGTTGAATATAAATTAGACTTAAGGGTCACATAGTCCTTTAAGGGTAATAAAGTTATTACGCATAATATGTTTTGGTATGCTATCCACATTAAAATATAGCATCTTAGAAATAGTATAAAAGGGTTAATAAATGTTAGAAACTTGTTCAAGCATATCAGGAAGCCAGATAAAGGACAAGTGAACAACAAAGAATAAGAAGGTTCTGGGTGATGGTTTAAGAAGTTGGTTGGCTGTCATGTACCCAGTACGCTTGCAGATGTCATGTACACAGGAGCTCAAGAAATATTGGAAAGTATTGTAGGGACTAAGAATATAGTGAAATGAGACTTTTATTTTGGGATATGTAAGCTGATTATGCTCTCTGCTGGAAACATCGCAAGTCTCTTGAACCAATCAAAGTAATCAATAATTCAGCACTGTTATGCAGATTCAGTTATCTATAAGAATGACTCTCTGGCTCTGTTGTGTTTGCTGACAACCTCTTCTTGGTGTACCGTCCCTTAGCAGATTACTGTAACAGGGTGCTCCCTCTTCTAGCATTTGCTGAGGAGAAGATTAAAGATGCAATGAACAAGTTTCCTCCTGCCTGGCTCCTGACTAAATTTTGTCCAAATTGAGGACAAATTTTCTTTCTTTAATGTATTTCCAATTTAATATCTTCCACCCAGGCCGAGCCTCAAAACGTCTTATTTTACTGTCTGTCTCAAAGATATCCCTATTTTATAGTATGTGGTGAAGTTAAGATTGTGTTAAGATCAGGAGTCTGTGGCTTGGCCAAATGGGATGTGAGGCCTTCAAAATGACCATAAAACAGACTAGAACCCTCACTGGCCAGAGCAAAAAGAGGCTCATCCTTGACCAGTTTGCTCCCAGAAATTGCTTGCTGGCTTTGAGCCGATTAGACACAAGATGGGAAAACTGGCCCTTAAAAAATATTATACATGCCTCACAAGAGGGAGAAACCATGAACAATCTGGTTGATGAGATAATTCTAAAAGAAAACTCTTTATAGATTAATATATTTATTCACAAAGAATAAAGCAGAACAAAAAATGCTCAAAAGAGCAAAAATTGGCTGCCTAAAAGGTAATCCCACATAACAAAGTCCAAATACACAATTCAGAAGAATAATCCAAAGACTAAGCAGAAAATAGTTGAAAAATTAATCATTTCAAAAGAAACAATACAAAACAACTCCCTTAAAGTTCAGTGCACCGCTGCCCAAAATCCTCTTTCTGGGATATAAACTGCCTTATGTGCAGCACCGTTCATTAAGGCCATATGTTTTGTTTTCATTCTCTCCTCCACTACCTCCAGGGGGTCCAGAGTGCATCTCATAACTCAGCCTGTCTCCTTATTCTGCTTGTTGATTTGGTGGTCCTTTCTTGAAGTGATATTACTAGCCCAGCACACCACAGAATAGAAAAGTGCACTGGCCATCACAGAGTTATAGAAGATGTGAAGGACGTGACGTCCCACATTAAAGTCTCCTAAGAAAAAAGATTTTGCTCTGCCCATACTTATATACAGTAATTCTGTGGTTCTAGACCAGCCCAGCTTGCCACTAATGTGGACCCCCAAGTACTTGAAATAATGTACCACCTCCACATCCACACCTGGGTGTAAAGCTATTTGGTGCAGTGAAAGTCAATAACCAGCTTCTTGATTTTGCTGATGTTAAGTTGCAGGTGTTTCTAAAAGTTTTCCCCCAATTCCTACACTTTGTCCCACTCCCCTTGTTGGTACACTCCATTAGTGCAGATTCATCAAAGAATTTCTTTAAGTGACATGACCTTCTGTTATATTTATACATAAAGACATGAAAAAAAAGAATTCAGATTTAACGATAATAGATCATATACAAGCCAGGGAAAAGAAAAGACCAACATCTGCCCTTTGCACTTCAGGAAGAACATTTGCTTTGTGCTTCTACTTATATTAGTCAGTATGGAAGAGGTGCCTTTGTCAAGTAGCCCAACTGTGCTTCCAGTACTAGTCCACCATTCACTGTGGAAATTCACGTGCCGTCCTGACACTGGACCACCATTGTCCATATTCTTTATGTATCCAAATTATGTTACTGATAAAAATGAATATGATACAGGTTTGATTTGGCAAATCATTTGAATGATCCTAAAGAAATCAGGTATAATTCTTTGCTCTCTGTTCCATCAAATAAAATGTGCTTGAAGTTTGCAACTAATTATGTGATGTAAGAGACAGCAGCCAACATTAGCAATTAATAAATAAAATAAAATGAATTCCATATTCCTGACTGAGCTGTAGCTGAGACCCCATGGCTCTGACTGCTACTGTGATCATTGGCCAATTAATCAGTTTAAAGGAAGGACGACACTTCTGAGACCATTTACTTTCTATTGTCACTGGCAGAGCCAAGTGACCATTTACTTTCTATTGTCACTGGCAGAGCCAAGTGACCATTTACTTTCTATTGTCACTAGGCAGAGCTAGTGCCACAGAGACTCGGGAAGACATTTTCGTGTTGCATCATGTAACCCTGAGAGTGCCTGCTGTTACTGGTACAAACTTTCCACAATCTTGGAGTCTTGCAGACTGGAAACAACAGGAAGCAACATCCTTCCTAATCTCCATTTACCTCTACTTATTGTGAAAGACAATGGGCAGCACATTTTAACAAAATGAAATCATAAAGTGCAGCAGTATGCAGTGAGAGGAAAACAGAAGAATATGATGACACTGAATAACCAGAAGATGAGTGAGGGGAATACCTCCAGTAGTAATTAATGACAGGGTATTAATGACAGCCGTTACGTGGGCTGTTTTACTGAGCACTCATTGGTGTATCTTTTTTCTTTAGTCACACTGTGCATCGTCATTTTATAGAGCACTCTTCACAGGGCACTTTACATAGCAAACAAAAGGAAATTTGAAACTATAAATATAAAATGCCAAATAAGAAAAGAACTGACTAGGCAGCCTCTGAGGAATTTTCTGTTTCTAATTTTTCCTCTTGTGTCAAGACAGAGCAGATGACCACACACATAAGTCATGTGAGACTGATTTAAGCAGATGTGGCATCCTCGACATGCAGGATGGGCCACAGATCAGATAAACACAACACGTCGTAATGGGTTAGCTGTCAAAAGTGCTCGGCCCCCATTACTGTATACGTTATGTTGTTCAACAGCACGTTTCACATAGAGGATATGATTTATTGTTAAGCAGCACTTTTTTTAAATAAAATTTAAATAAACACTGTGGCTAGATAAGCCTTAATCTTTAGTATATGCATGAGCCATGTTTTATGGTGGCTTTAGTTGTGAGCCCTTTGTGCGCCCATCAGGTTTTCACATGTGCAAAAATAGTCAGTCTCCTGGTCAAAGTCTTATATTGTGAATGCGGAATATATGAGGGTTGAAAGACCACTTAGGGTCTCTGTTCAGTGGGGGCATAGATCATGTTTGATCATTTCTGAACCAAATTACATCTACTCCAAGGAGCCCCCAAAAAGCTAGAAACAGTTCCATGGTCAGCTCCATAATCATGCAGAAGCGCAGGAACAATTTGTATTAGCTGGATACTTCTGGCTAAATCTCCATTACAACCATATGACTTTTCCACATGACAGCATTTGTCTCAATCATTCTATTTTATCATTCATCCTATCAGTGAAGAACATTCTCATAATAGTAAATGTCACTCCAAACACTCCCAGTAATGTGATTTTTGAACCTAGGGCAGGTAGCACGAAAACATTTACCCTGTTTTCCTACTTGCCTGTTTGCATACTCCTAGCTGGCCTTGACATGCAGTATTTTTTCTGACAACGTTTGGCATGTGGGTGTAGGGAGCGTTTTACAGGCCAGTGCTGGCCAAATACAGGGAAGCGATTAAGTGGAATGATGCTGCTAGCTTTTCTTCTGTCTGTCTCCTTAGAACTGGGGCGGAGAAAGGCCACAAGGACTAATGACATCACTTCCTTCTCAGCCAAAGCCACACCCCTTCCTGTCTAGACCGGTATATACTCCAGAGTTCCTTTACAGACCAGCTTCTGAGGACCACTGAGCACAAAGCCCCTGAAGACCTTTTGTTAAGCCGATTGTTTATTTTGCACAAGTGTGCTTTATTTTCTTTTCATCCTATGCACACCAAAATTAAACAGGGCATCTTCAAGGATCCCAACCCTCATTTCTTTGTTGTTTACTTCATTTTAGAACAGTCTATGTGAAACTGGTGGATTTTCTGAGCAAGTACATTTGGCACATGGATGTTCACATAAAACAGATAAATAAAGATAGAGCAGAAAGAAAGAAAGGTTGTGGTCCCATAGGATGCCCTATTCAATTGTAATGTGAGAAGTATGAAGTTGGGGCACTGTTGTGCCAAAACAAAACAATTGGCAGTTTACACTTTAAAACTAAAAATTCCCCAGAGGCTCAAACCTCTGATCTCCTCCAAAGATGGTTTGACTCTGAATGCCAACTTTGGGTTGTCATTTAGTTTATATATATCTGCTACCAGAAGAACTGAGATTTAACAGGTACCAGATGTGGCCTCAGTGGTCCTCTGGGCTTTTCTCTTCCTTCATTTAAGGAACAAATTTTAGCAGCTGTGTCACACTTAATTCCATCCCCAAATTTTTCCAGCACAAATCCATAAAACTCTCCCAATACCCATGTGTCTGACAATAGTTTTAATACTCTTTTCTAGCAGTATGTTTAAATGCTATCTTTGTGAATTTTATTTTTTGTTTAAACCTATTTCGACAGAGATAGTCGTTTTAGTCAGTCATCGTGTTCCCTTTTTGTTCTCATGTGGCTTTCAATGAACCCCTTATTATCTTCTTGAGGTCTTCTTGCAAAGCCCAAATTTCATTTTTGTCCACTTTGCTGTTGCATATTTCTTAAAGAAAAATAATATCTTCAGAAATGTTTAAAAGCTACAAAAGAACACTTGAACACTCTTACCTAATCACAGGACATGTATGCCGCTGACATGTACTGCCCAAATCCAAGTTATAGTTCATCTCTGCTGTTTATTGTTTTATATGAGGTGCACCAGCTCCCATCATCTGCAGGGTCTTCTTCATTTCCATGATAAAGACATTACAGGCTCTCCTATACTGCAATTTCATGTACCTGGTGAAGGTCGGTCTACATGAACAAAGAGCTGTTAAAACAGCTTCACTGAAAAGAATATTAACTGCTCTGTAGCATCTATTTAGATCTTGTCACACTGAAATTTCTTATAGAATCTATTACTTTCAATTGAAATATAGACCTGGATATGTTGGAGCTTACCTTTAACTTTCAGAGTTGAAGGGCAAGTGTGCCAACATACAGCAAGGCCACAATGAAAATATCACAACTTTAAAGGTACTTCCACACTCCTAAAAAATGAAAGGGGGAACAACCCTCCACAACATTCTGTGCATCCAACATGCAAAGACCTTGCTTATATTTAATTATGACGAGTCAATTCAACTGACCCATGACTTATCCTAAAACAGCCTGCTAGCTCATGCATCATCACTCTTCACTTTACCATTTTGATCCATTCCAAGGTGATAAGATTTTCTATTCTCAAGCCCAGTGTTTCTCACCAAGGGTAGAGAAGTCCCTGGGGGTGTCGCCCTTCATGAATTGGGAGGGGATCAAACATGATCTTCAGAAGAGAGACCATCTGCTGATGATCCACAGCAACCCGCTACCATTATAAACAATAGCTACAACACAACACACCGGTGGCAGCCCCAGAACCCAAAAGTGAATTGTGACCCAGTGGTTGAGAAACACTGCTCTAGTCGATGCAGACCTTATGTCATGTTTGAGAAACATCCTGTCACAATGGAACTCTTCAGCCTATCTCTTGACTGTGGTATGTAAGGCAGAATGGTCCTTGGACATGGTGACCTGGTGAGAATGAGTCACAGTACGTATATTGTTCAGTAGCTTTTAAAATTTAATGATGACACAATACTAGAGTTTTTTGGTTTTCACCATCCCTGTTGACTTGTTTGTGAGAAATGTAATATACATTGTGAACAACAAATGTTCGAAATTTGTAAAATATTTTTACACATTTTTAAAGTAAAATTCTTTGTTGAGAATTCCTGCGCTTTAGTTTTCTTTTAGCCTAATACATTTTAATTTAGAAGCATGTATTTTTTTCCTTTGACTCTGCACCATACTGTTTCCAGTTTTACTTTTGTTCTGTGGTTTTCTTTTGAGATTTTTTTTTCTTTATTTTATTGTTTGATAGGAGTTCCATCTTTCTGTGGGTAGAGCCATATTGTGTTTCATTTAGAACATTAGAGTGATCGAGACAAGAACAGGCCATTAAGCCCAACAAAGCTCACCAGTCCAATCCACTTAAATCTAAGACAACATCAAGTTCAGTTTTGAAGGTCCCTAAATTCTTACTGTCTACCACAATAATTAGTAGCTTATTCCAAGTGTCTGTGGTTCTCTGTGTAAAGAAAAACTTCCTAATGTTTTTTGTGAAATTTGCCTTTAACAAGTTTTTCAACTGTATCCCCTTGATGAACTCATTTTAAAATAACAGTCTCGATCCACTGTACTAATTCCCTTAATAATTTTAATTATGTCTTCTCTTAATCTTCTTTTGCTTAGACTGGAAGGGCTCAGTTCTTTTAATCTTTTCTCATAATTCATCCCCTGTAGTCCTGGAATCAGCCTAGTTGCTTTCTCTGGACATTTTCTAGTGCTGCTATGTCCTTCATGTAGCCTGGAGACCAAAACTGTACACAATACTCCAGATGAGGCCTCATCAGTGCATTATAAAGGTTGAGCATAAACTCCTTGGACTTGTACTCTACATATCATGGCGCTATATAACATAACATTCTCTTAGCCTTCTTGATGGCTTTTGAACACTGTCTGGAAGTTGATAGTGACGAGTCCACTACAACTCCTACATCCTTCTCATAAGATATACATTCATATTTCAGACATCTCATTGTGTATTCAGATCTAACATTTTACTTTCTACATGTAGTGGGAAGTGAAGCAAAGTGACACCTTTTCTTGGCTAACTAAAACGATTATAATATGCATACATCATCCCCTGTCGGTTCTTCTTGTGCTTATTGAACATGTTCTGTGATTTTTGTGAGGGATGATCATAAAGAACAGCGAGTCTACGTTAAATTTTCTTTTCTCTTAGGAAAAACAGCTGCTGAAACTGTAGTGATGCTAGAAACTGCTTTTTAAAAAGGAAGCTTTAAATAAAACACAGGTCTACGAGTTTCAAACGAGGGGAAATGCCACTTGAAGACCAACCAAGATCTGGTCGACCTTCCATAATTAGGAATAACGAAAATCTTGAAAAAGTTTGCAGCGCAATTTACAAAGATCGTCGTTGGACTACTGAAGAGATTTCTGAATTGACGTGTGTGTCTTTGGAGTTCTTGCCACCTTCCCTACTCACCTGTTCTTGCTTGGTGCAACTTTTTCTTGTTCCCGCATATGAAAAAAGAACTCAAAGGAAAGCATTTTTGGAGGAAGTCAAAGAAAAATCACTGCAGGCATTGGACAATGTTCCTCTTCAGCAATTCCAAAAATGTTTCCACCAGTGGGAAAACCATTGGGACAAGTGCATTCATTTACATGGAGAGTATTTTGAAGGAAATTAAAGTTTCAGTAAGTAAAAATTATTAAAACTATTTTTTTTTCAATTCCGGTTATTTTTGGGTACCCCCTCGCATATTAGAAAGAGCAGCGGCCTTAGCACTGACCCCTGTGGAACACCATTCTTAACATCGGCCAGTTCTGATGAGGTTCCTCGCACCATCACCCTCTGCTTCCTGTGTCTGAGCCAATTCTGCACCCATTTACAAATAACACCCTGAACTTCCACTTCTTTTAGTTTGATGCCCAACCTCTCATGTGGCACCTTATTAAATGCTTTCTGAAAGTCCAGATAAATAATATCATACACTCCACTTTGATCATTTGTTGCTTCCTCATAGAATTGCACAATGTTAGTTTAATAAAGAATGACGTCCCTCTTCTGAATCCATGCTGATTGTACAGTAAAGCTCCTGCTCTTGCCATGTGTAGCATAATCTTTTCCTTAATAATTCCTTCCATTTATTTGCCTCTGATGCACATTAAGCTTACTGGCCTATAGTTGTTTGGATCTGCCAAATCAACCTTTTAATTTAATGGGATAATATTTGCCATATTCTGGTCCTTCAGAATTTTCCGAGTGTTCAGTGAGTTCCTAAAAATATGCATCAAGGGTTTATATATGTAGTCGGTAACCTCTTTACGAACTCGGGGGTAAATATTATTTTCTCCTGGAGATTTGCTTGATTTCAGCCTATTTAATGTAAGCAGTACTTTCCATATACAATTTCCAAATCACTTAGTACCTCCTTAGTAGTCCCTGATGCCACCGTAAGGTTATCCACTTCCTCACCTTTGCTAAGACACTGTTGTCTGTTGCTACGTTTTCGCCTCCCAGCAGACACAGTGTGTGACTTTGTCAGAATGACGTTATTTGAATCAGCAATATGGTAGTCTTCATCCAAGTTGGCGGATAAAATGCAAAACATTTCAATGAATACTACTTTAGGCACAACAATGTTTGCCGAGGTTTTTCTGATTTCATTTCTTGATGTACATATTACGTTTTGTTCATTATTTTTTGTCTTTCTGATATCAGCTCTGCTTTGTTTTTTGGCAAACACATTCATCTCCTGGTCCTTTTTCCCTTGCCTTTGTCAGAACAGTTCTCAAACTCACTTAATCCAATCAACTAGCCAAAATATTAATTTTTAATTGTTTTATTTATTGAAATCGAAATAAGAATATGTTAAATAAACCGTGAATGAAGAACAAATATACAAAGAATACGAACATACTAATACCTTGACAGTGACAATACAATTAACAAATAACTAACACATGCACACATAGCCCAAGGCACAATCCAGTTACCAGATGCAGATGATGGTGATGAAAAATACCCAAGTGAACAGCCTTCTGCAGAAGAAATAAATATTGTCCTTTTGTAACCCAAATGTCACAGGATGATGTGTAAGGGATGGAGTGAAATCCATGATGATGATTCCCATCCAAACAGAAACCTCACAAAAACGTCAGATGAAGGGTGAAATACACAAATCCAGGCAAGAGCGGTAAGAGGTGATGACCGTAATTCAGGAAAATAAATGGTAACAGAATACGTTTTGGGGTATTGAAGAAAAGTGAACACAGGAAAAAATGCAATTCTTCCTCTGTGCCTTGGCAATCTTTATATCATCCACAGAGCTGTCTATAATACAGTTTTCACGGGGTAAAACTGAATGATGTCTTCAATTAAGTTCTTTTTAAGTGTGTCTATGTTTACTCAAAATTTTCACTACTCAAAATTTAAATTGCAGATATCGGTAATTAAATTTTGACAAGTAAATATGCAAATTAAATATATCTTCAGTTGCATTTTAACTAGTTAAAACTGTATCTTAGCTTAAACCCTAAGATCGCTGTAATGTACAGTAAGCTGAAATGAAGTCAATGAGAAAGGTCTCGCAGTTTTGACTGTTAAAATGTAATTACAGGAACCTGCAATTCTTCATTTGACTACTCAAAGTGAAATTGTTGAAGTATAAAATACAAATTAGCAAGAAATCAATTAACATTAAAACAGTTCTGCTCAAACTGATACACTGTAATGTCAAACTGTAAAAAGAGAGAATGCAGTGTGTTATCTTTCCAGCAGGGGGCAGCCATGGAACACAGTTATGAAGCTGTTAAAATAAATGTGGGTGCAGGACAAGTCTGCTTAAGTTAGCTCAAGTATAAATACAGTACTAGCATATTTATTTGAAAAAGGGGAGAGGTAGAGGAGTTATTTATATAGCAATTATTAGCCTCTGATGACCCTGTGGCGTTCTTCTAGAGTGTTCTTTAACAGGAAAGTGTTCCTTTCTTGAATAAAAATGTGCCTGTCACTCATCCATGGTTTAACTGACTGAAGGTGGATCAGTTTACAGCCAGAGGCAAATATGTCAGAATCCATTGGCTTCCCTATTGCTAAATTAACACACCAGATTAGAGTCAGGCAGAGACAATCTCATGATCTGTGCAAAGCACATAGAAGACTCCAAGCTGCTAGAAGTTCACACCTTTCAATCCTATTTTTTGTAAAAATTGATCTATATGTATGGAATGATTACAATAAGGGTGGCACAGTGGCGCAGTGGGTAGCGCTGCTGCCTAGCAGTTGGGTGATCTGGGGACCTGGGTTCGCTTCCCGGGTCCTCCCTGCGTGGAGTTTGCATGTTCTCCCCATGTCTGCGTGGGTTTCCTCCGGGCGCTCCGGTTTCCTCCCACAGTCCAAAGACATGCAGGTTAGGTGGATTGGTGTTTCTAAAGTGGCCCTAGTGTGTGCTTGGTGTGTGGGTGTGTTTGTGTGTGTCCTGCGGTGGGTTGGCACCCTGCCCAGGATTGTTTCCTGCCTTGTGCCCTGTGTTGGCTGGGATTGGCTCCAGCAGACCCCCGTGACCCTGTGTTCGAATTCAGCGGATTGGGAAATGGATGGATGGATGATTACAATAAAATTAAAAAAAAAAAAAGAAGTTCACACCTTGATAACTCCTGTAATATATGACTTGAATTACAATGGGGTGCAGTGGTAAGCTCGGCTACCTACCAAAATCACAGCTCATATTCCACCCTGATTACTCTCTAGAGCTGGCATGTTCTCAGGGTGCTTCTGCTTTACTCCCACAACCCAAAGACATGGGAGTTGAAGTAATTCAGAGTCTAAATCAGTCACTGTGAGTTTATACCTGTGATGGATTGTCTTCTGCCTTCTATTAGTTAGTTTTTACTTTTTCAGTTTTTACTTTCTTTTTGTAACTCTGTTTAGCTATTATTATTGTGAAACACTTTCAGCCTCTTTCATGTAGAAAAATGTGCTATATAAATGAATGCTGTTTTTGTTGCTGTATCAATGCTGCCAAGATAGGCTTCTTATATTCCTGCAGTGATTTTAGCGGGCGAGAGTGGATGAATCCATTTAATACTGCTGGATATCCATATTACTAACCGAGAATGGTAAACCGGATGGCATGGACGCAGGTTTACTAACTAAACCGGATGGCATAGACGCAGGTACACAGCGATGGGACCATGAGACGTACTGCGCAGGCGCGTACAGCGCACGTCTCATAAACCGCAATTGAAGTCGTATCCATCGCGAACGAAGGACTCACGGCCCAAAAACGAAACAGCCCAACTGATGTGAATGAGAAATGAAGCAACAAGGCGCCCATAGATAACGACTACCGACACAGCCACGCCAAAAAGAGGATTCTGTGCTGCAGCCCGGATTCAAACGGAAGAGGCTATGGCGGCCCCGCAGGTCCACAAAGATAGTACAAAGGGCGCAGGCGTCACCTCCATATTGTGAGTGGCACTACTGCGGGGTGAAGTTAGGAGTAATGTGCTGCTTGGGATTGTACAAACCGCTGAACGCTTTACACCGAATTCAAACACAATACAGCTCAACGATACAAACACGAGCCCACCTGCATAAGATCAATGAATGCAGGCGCCTACAATGCGCGTCTGAAACTGCGGAAGCAAAGCAGGCACGAGCTCAAAACGAACGAGCTCAACTGACAGATATACAAACACGAGCCCGGCTGGATAAAATCAATGAACGCAGGCGCCTACAACGCGCGTCTGAAATGCCGCAAGCAGAGTGGGCACGGCTCCAAAACGAACGAGCTCGACTAACGTATTTCAGGATACCCAACGCCGGGGGTAGGCAAGTGTGGACACTTTTTGTGACTGAAGACAGAGAAGAAAATTAAAATTAGTAAAAACCTTTTATTGATACATACCAGACAAGGGTAAAATGACAGAGAAACACAGTCCTAGGACACCGCACTTCATCTGCCTCGAGCGCAGATATCCTTGCTCTTTTATACCTTTCTAGTCTCCTGATCGTTGACCACGTAAGCAATAAAAATAGCGTCCTGACTCATTTTGTATTATTCCAATTGGTAAAGTCTTTACCCTAAAGGTATATTTTCTTGTCACACACATCATTGAAAGAAAACTTCCAGAAAGTATATATGCTTTTTGTCACGTACGCAAAACACAAACAAGTTTGATCATTCTGTCCTATTTTCTGTACTTACACACATACATCTTGTTCAATTACATCATTTTATGTTTTTACACTCCTCCCTTTTTGAACAAAATGATGTGGGCAGTAGAATTAAATTGAAATGGTTGATGAAGGGGAAGGGGGGGGGGAAAGGGGATGGGGAGGAGAAAATGGAAGAAGCTATACGAGACATGTGCTCCTCATGTAGCATATATGCCCTTTCCATAGAGGCGGTAAAGTACTTAGATAGAGATCACCACCCATCCTTGGGTAGCCTGAGAGGGTGCGGGTAACAGTCAACAGAAAAAGTATTTTTAAGATAGCCATTTCTTGCAATGCGATGCGTGGATCCAGGCAGGCAGTCCTTCAACTTTCACGGCATGTGGTGTGGATAGAAGAATTTGGAATGGTCCTCTCCACCTAGGCTGATGCCAGTGTTTCCTCCGAGTATCTCGAACCAAGATCCAGGTGCCCAAGGGAATTGGTAAATCCTTAGAAGGTGGGCTGGTCCTCCAGGCTTGATTAACCTGCTGGTGGACTTCCTTCAACGAGGTTCGGAGACCTGCAAGACTAGAGAGAAGATCATTGTCCACAGTATGCAAATTCACATTTCCTACAACCATGCCAATGGGCATGGGACGTCCGGTCAGAATCTCAAACGGCGATAGTCCCAGTTGTCGGTGTGTCCGTCCCCTTAGTCCCATTAAAGCTAAGGGTAGTGCATCCGGCCATGATAAATTAGTTTGTTCACAAATTTTTGCGAGTTTAGCTTTTAAAGTGCCATTGCATCGTTCTACGATGCCTCCGCTTTGGGGATGGTATTTACAATAATGGTGCACATTAATTTGGAGCCAGGTGGTTAATTCATTTATAACGGAGTTCACAAAATGAGTGCCATTATCTGTTTGTAACTTTTGAGGGATACCCCATCTTGGAATAATCTCTTTAATTAGTGCTTTAGCTACTGTTTTGGCATCGTTGTGTTTTGAAGGGAAAGCCTCTACCCATCGGGAGAACACATCAACAATCACAAGACAATATCGGTACCCTTTAGACGGGGTTAGTTCAATGAAATCCATTTGGAGGTGTTCAAACGGACCCATTGGATTAGGGGTAACGGCGGGACTTACCTGGGTACCTTTTCCCACATTAAACTTTTGACATATTGCACAGCGTCTGCAAAATTGCTCTGCATATGTAGAGAAACCTACAGCTTCCCAATGTTTTTCAACATCTCGAACCATGGCATCTCTACCTGCGTGATCGAGGCCATGGGCGATTTTTGCCATTCCTGGGAAAGAGGCTTTTGGGAGAAAAGGTTTGTTAGTGTGTTTATGAGTCCAGACTCCATCAGAGAGGGACCCTTCTTTGGACCATTTTCTCCTTTCAATATCCGTGGCTGCACTCTGTAAAGAAATAATTTGATTATCAGGGTCCTGGTCATTTCTCTGTTGGAATAAAGAAATTGGTGTGTTATTATATGCAGCCTCTTTAGCAAAGTGGTCAGCTAATTCATTTCCTTTGCTAACAGGATCCTGTTTTCCTGTGTGAGCTTGACATTTAACAATCGCTAGCTTCGATGGTTTGGTTATAGCTTCTAAAAGGGATTCAATCAATTTCTGATGTTGGATGGGTTTGCCAGTACTGGTCTTAAATCCCCTTAGTTTCCATAGTGCTCCATGATCATGGCAGACTCCAAAAGCATACCTGGAATCCGTATAAATTGTTACGATCTTCCCTTCGGATAGCTGACATGCTCAAGTGAGTGCTACGAGTTCAGCTGCTTGTGCACTCAAGCTTGATGAAATTCGATTTGCTTCCAGCAGGCGGTCCCCTTGGACCACTGCGTAACTGGTTGAGGGTGCTCCATTTTTCAATCGCAAGGAACATCCATCCACAAAAATCATTTCTCCAGTTTCTAAAGGTGTTTCCTGTAGATCTACTCTAGGTTTTACAACCTTTGCTATTTCATCATGGCAATTATGTGGTTCTCCTTCGTTGTTAATTGGGAGAAGAGTGGCTGGATTTAAAGTGGAGCATCTTTCAATTGTAACATTTGACAAAGTACAGAGTACATTCTGATAGTGTTTTGGCTTGTACTAGGATAGAATGTACAGCGTGAGGCACTTTAACTGTTAGGGGGCTCATGAGAACTACATCCGTGCTTGCTAATACAGCTTCTGTTGTTGCAGCCACAGCACGAAGACAAGGAGGAAGTGCTGCGGCCACTGGATCCAGTTTTTTAGAAAAATAAGCCACCGGTCTTTGTTTATCTCCATGTTGTTGCGTCAGTACTGCATTCATAAATCCCTGCTTTTCGTCCACGAACAAAGTGAATGGACGAGAATGATCAGGCAAACCAAGCGCGGGCGCAGATAGAAGAGCAGTTTTTAGGTCACAGAGAGCCTTCTCAGCCTGTTCATTCCATTGGACCTGGCCAGAAAGGGGGATGCCAGGAGTATTAGCCAATTGTTGCAACGGCTGTGCTCTTTCAGTAAAATTTAGAACCCACTGTCTGCAGTAGCCCAGAATACCTAAAACAGACATAACCTGTTGTTTTGTGACCGGTCTAGGAAGATTTTGGATGGCTGTAATGCGATCGCTAGAGAGAGCTCTTGTTCCATACGTAATGTCATGACCTAGATATTTTACAGTTGTTTTGATTAGCTGCAGCTTAACTTTAGAAACTTTATGGCCATTGTCCCCCAAAAACAGCAACAATTTCTGGGTATCTTTTGTACAATCTTCTTCCGTAGCGCTACATATCATTATGTCATCTACATACTGTATCAATGTACTACCTCTGTCCGGCCAAAAGCCTTCTAAATTTTGGGCAAGAGCTTGTCCATATACACAAGGGGCTTCAGTGTATCCCTGAGGCATGACGGTCCATGTCCAACGGCGGTTTTGGAAAGTAAAAGCAAACCAAAATTGAGAATCAGGGTGTACAGGGATAGAAAAGAAAGCATTAGCTAGGTCACCAGAGGCTCACAATGGGCTATCCTTCCATAATCATTCTTTCCCTGGGACCATAGTGAATCAGGGAGCATAGAGAGCCAAGAAGGGAAAGTGGTTTGCAATGAACAAGCAAAAGAGGAAGGATGGCACAAAGCCCGATGTACTAAAAAAACAGTTTGAAGCACCACTTTAGTTATTAAATGGTCAGGAGTATTAAAAATAACCTGGAGTAACTTGTAACCAGTCTGTTCTTTCAAGGCATTTTTCTACCCATGGTCCTATTTCCCCCCATTTAACAGTGCGTGATTTAGCTAAGGAAATATGAGGCACTGAGCCGCCAAGATAAAATATATGCTGTGGGCATGTAAGATGAACAGAAGCAGCTGCCTTTGTGGATGAAATAAAAACACAGGAGATGTGAAGGATTTCGGGGCGAGTACCAGAAGTAAGGAAAGATTCTAGCCAGGGGGTGTCTACTTCTATAGGGAAGTATTGGGCAGTACAGTGTAAGATGTCAGGGGCCTGTAAATTGGGAAAGAGACAGGGGGAAAAAGAGTGTAGGGCTTTGAGGAGAATGGTGTGTGGGGAAATATCTAAAGTAAATAGAGAAAGTTTTGTCATGAGATCTCTTCCTAAAAGGTTAACTGGACAGAGCTGATTTAAAAGAAAACGATGCAGTAAGGTATGTCCGCCAGGACGTGACTGGACTTGAAGAGGTTTTGATACTTGAAGAAGGTGAGGTTGTCCAGAAGCAGTAAGCACAGTAACAGTCTCGTTCGAGGCAGGGACCTTTGCCAGCGAGAGGGTAGATCGAGTGGCACCAGTGTCGATTAAGAAAATAGTCTCAGTGCCATCAACGAACAATGTCAGTAAAGGATCAGTCTCTGAATTATGGGTGAGCAAAGGTAGTTGAAAAGAGTGGCTGGAGGTCCCTGCGTTTTCCTATGGCCAGTATTGTTGGTCAGGGGTGTCAGAAAAAACAGGTGGAATAGGGGGAGGCTGGGGCTGTTGCTGTCTGTGAGGGCACTCCCGACGAAAATGTCCAGTTTCACCACAGGCGTAGCAAGAGTAGGAATTAACATTGGGATTAAAGGGAGAGGGAATAAAAGGATTAGTATTGTGGTCAACAGGAGGAGCTCCAAAACCACCTCGTCCTCGTCCCCTTCCTCTAAGGCCATATCCTCGGCCTCGGTCAGGAGTATTCCTGGTATAATAGTTCATCTGTGCTGCCAATAATTTGGCATGAGAGTCCGATTCCTTCTGCTTAGTTTGTTTTTCGGCATGTTCAGCATGTCGTTTGACTTCATCAAACGCGGCACTTTCCCACCCAATACAGGAAGTGCGGACCTTGTTTTGTATATCAAGGCGCAAACCGGAAACAAAAGGTGGAACTGCAGCTCGGGTGCGGTCATCAACATTTTCCAAGCCCGAGTGATTAGCCATAAGGTCTTGAATCCTATGTGCCCATTCATCAACCGTCTCGTCTCTCTTTTGTTTTGCAGCAGAAATAAGGGACCAGTCCGTTCCTTTTTTATATTTTTCTGCAATATTTTGTCTCAACGCCTCCCATTGTGGGTTAAATTCGCCTTCTCCACCAATCCCCTGTCCTCGAGTTAAAGCTGGGTTCCATACCCATGGAACGTCATTGCGGACACCCTTGCAAACAGTGGCCCATGTGGTCCCAAGCTTTCGACGAAGTACCTGGGTCCATTCAGCAGCGTTAGGCTTATACATGCTATCTAACTGATCAAGTTGTTCAACAAATTTTAGTCCTCCTACTTCCTTTGGATCTGGAAGTGCATTCACGACATCTTTTAGTTCTTGGATGTCCCAGTTCCGATTTATCATAACTGTTGTGGGATTTTGGGGTCCGGCTGGATGGGCAGGGTTATAATGGGGATTGGGAACTTCTATTAAAGGGCAAGTAAGTAAAGGTGAAGGATTTGGAGAGAAAAAAGTTGGAGCTGGTTTGTGAGTGGAGGTTTGACTTCGAGTGCATTTGGAGACGGGGGTTTGTCTAGTACGGGGTGGGTCATAGTGATCTGTGCCTGGGGGATCATCGGGGGAAACTTCTGCCAGTTGTAGTGTAGGGGGGGCAGTCGGAATGGGGGATAGAGGAGGGGATAATGGAGGTGCCTGAGGTTGGTACTGAGGAGAGGAAAAAATAATAGGATAAAGGGGGTCTTTATTTGGATTATTCTTCCTTTTCCTCCCGTCTGCCTGTGGTTCAGTGCCTGTCTGAACTTTCTGTAATGTAATTAGTAATTCCTCTTTCTCCTTTTTAGCCTTTCCCTCATTTGCCCGCAAAAATTAATTCTGTTTCTGTACTGCTTCTAAATTTCTGTCTTTTATTACTAATTCCCATCTATCGAACATTATCCATTCGATATGGTCCACTATTATAACAACCCTGCTTATTCCTACACAGGATCTTCCTAGCTTCCTGTATTTCACTTGCATCTCCTGTCCCCTCTATCGGCCAACGCCCACCACTCTGTCTATTCCATTTCCTACATGCCTTCTTGAAATCTAAACCTGTCTTCTTTTCTATAAATTTCCTAGGAGACCCATTTTTACGGGGCGTCTGTTGATCCTCCGAAAATAATTCTTCCAGCATTAATGATTTTGATCCCCCTGTGCGGCGATTAACAGGCTTACTGTTATAAGTTCCCATTATGTCCCCTTGCTCTTCCCGGGTCCTGTATTTAATTTTCCAACTATATACTGATTCGTCTAATCCCTTGTACGTATGAATCAGCGAGGTATTAAGTGTGCCACTCACTGTTCCCTTACTGTTCCCTTCTTTAGTCCCAAGGGGAGACACCCAACTATCGGTCCTGTCCCAGTTCCCAGGAGAACACGGTATTCCTATTAGTATGTAGATTTATTTATTCCGTCCTAACAGCAAACCTGCAATCTGTGCTCTTTTTCTGTGTATGTTTCCATATATATATATACCACCCCGTTACTCGTCCCGTTAGCCTGTCCGCTCACATCCCCGGATTCCAGCTCAGGTGACTTCGTGTCCGATTCGGTTCAGCAGAATACTACATCAATACGTCCAGCCGAGTCTAGGATATGGGTGAGGCCAGTATCCTTTCGTCAGACCTTTCGTATGCGTCAAACTGCTTGGGTCAAGTCTCCATCACCTTAAGCAACCCGTTGAGATATGAATATGACTAGACGGTCAACAGGAAACTCGCCCTCCCGTAATTTAGAAAATAAAAAAAATGTTCGGAAATTCCCCGGTGCTTACCCCAGCCTGGAAGTGTGCAAGCTCTGTCTGGAAATCCGTTCAGTCACCGTGGATGTAGCAAAGAGGAGACCAGGGGCTCCTCACGCAAGAACTCTTTCAGGACAGGGCAGTCCTAACTTTTGCCGGAGCTGCATGCTCTGCTGCCGGAGCTCAAGTTGACGGCAGTCCGCTGGTAAGACGGATCACTGAAATGGTCTCACTGGAGGAGTCGACCGGCCGTCTCCTGCCCCACGTCCGGGCGCCAAAAAACTGTGGACACTTTTTGTGACTGAAGACAGAGAAGAAAATTAAAATTAGTAAAAACCTTTTATTGATACATACCAGACAAGGGTAAAATGACAGAGAAATACAGTCCTAGGACACCGCACTTCATCTGCCTCGAGCGCAGATATCCTTGCTCTTTTATACCTTTCTAGTCTCCTGATCGTTGACCACGTAAGCAATAAAAATAGCGTCCTGACTCATTTTGTATTATTCCAATTGGTAAAGTCTTTACCCTAAAGGTATATTTTCTTGTCACACACATCATTGAAAGAAAACTTCCAGAAAGTATATATGCTTTTTGTCACGTACGCAAAACACAAACAAGTTTGATAATTCTGTCCTATTTTCTGTACTTACACACATACATCTTGTTCAATTACATCATTTTATGTTTTTACACAAGCGAAGCGAGCAGGGGGCAGAGCCCCCCTTGTCAAGATACTAATACAATCCACCCACTGCTCCATTTTCTTCCCTACCTGTAACATTGTCTGAGCAGCTTAGTTCCAGTTTGTAATATCCATATGTGGACTGCAGCTGACCCTGAACCCCAGATGATGCTAAGGAAGCCAACAATACAACACAAAATTGGGCCCGTATTATTAAGGAAGAAAAAAGAACAAGGGGAACGCAGTTTGGTACTCTGCAGTTACCAAGAAATTTCTCGTCAACATCCTTGAATGGTTTCCATGCAATTTCGTCTGACCCAACTAGCAAATCTTCAAACTACTTATCATTAATGACGTGTCTGATTTGTGACCCATCAAAAATGCCTTCCTTAATCTTGGCATCAGTTATATTTGTAGAAACATCAGTCTCAAATATCAAAATCCTTCATATTTTGTGATCAGCGCTTTCACAGACATTTTCCTCAGTCCAAGTTTTATATGAAGAGGAGGCAAAAATGTCTTTCTTAGGCTGAGAAGTGGCTTATACTGTATGCTGCACTTTTCTGCCCGGTGACCAAATACCTATGGAGCGGCCAGTTCTTTGTAATGTAATGAGACTCTTAAACACGGATGTCCATTCACAAGAGGATTTGGTGTATGAGAGTTGCATCACGACAGACTTCTAGTTGTAGCTGTTGTACTGTAGATGCCTCATCTCATTTTCTTAATCACTTTTCTTGGTGAGGGTCTGCACTGTACTGTATATGAATACTTACTGTATAGTATGAAAGGAAATCACGAAAACAGGTGATTGCAATAAAACTCTACATGGTAGAAAAATATAAAGATGATTTTTGTGATCAACAGGGTAAAATCCATATGATACACCCAAAAGTCTTCAATACTGTGAGCTGATTACAATTCAGCCTTTATATCTATATGTTTACAGATATTTTAAAACTATTTTAGATAGTTTGCCTTGTGAAAGTATTCATCCCCCTCAGGGTTTGTCTTGTTTTGTTGCATTACAACCTGGAATTAAAATTAATTCTTGGGGAGTTGGCAACATTCAGTTTACACAACAGGCCTACCACTTTGAAGATGCAAAAAATGTATTAGTGACACAAACAATATTAAGACAAAAAAACAGAAAAAGAAAATCAGAAATCATGGGTGTGCATAGGTAAGGCAATATTTTGTTGAGCCACCTTTTCCTGTAATTCCAGCCACAAGTCTCTTGTTGAATGTCTCTATTAGCCTTGCACATCTCATCACTGGGATTTTCACCAATTCCTGAAGGCAAAACCACTCTCAATCTTTCAAGTTAGATGGGTTGTGTTGGTGTAGAGCTGTCTTCAAGTCATCCCACAGATTCTCCATTGGTTTGAAGTCTGGGCTTTGATGAGGCCATTCTAAGACATTTCAATGTTTCCCTTTAAACCACTCCAAGGTCACTTTAGCAGTATGTTTAGGGTTATTGTCCTGTTGCAAGATGAACCTTCGTCCCAATCTCAAATCTCTGTCAGACTGAAATAGAGTTTCTTTAAGAATTGCCCTATTTAGTGACATCCATCCTTCAATCCTGACCAGTTTTCCTGTCCCTGCTGTTGAAAAACATCCCCATAGCATAATGCAGCCACCACTGTGCTTCACTGTGGGAGTGGTGTTCTCGGGGTTATGGTAAATGTTGGGTTTGCGCCATACATGGCGTTTCCCAAGATGGTCAAAAAGTTCAATTTTAGTCTTATCTGACCAGAGAACCTTTTTCCACTTATTTGGGGAGTTTGCCACATGCTGTTGGGCAAACTCCAAATGTGCCCCCTGTTTTTTTTCTTTGAGCAGTAGCTTTTATCTGGCCACTATTCCATAAAGTCCCTCTCTGTGGAGTGTACAGCTTAAAGTGGTCCTATGGACAGATATTCTCATCTCCGCTGCGGATCTTTGCAGCTCCTTTAGTGTTATCCTTGATGTCTTTGTTGCATTGCTGATTAATGCGCTCCTTGCCCAGTCTGTGAGTTTTGGAGAACGGCCTTCTCTTGTCAGGCTTGTAGTGATGCCATATTCCTTCCATTTTGTTATAATAGATTTAATTGTGCTTTGTGGAATATTCAAGGTTTGGGATATTTTGTTATACCCCAACCCTTATCACTACTTCTTGACAATTTTGTCCCTGACCTGTTTGGTGTGCTCCTTGGTCTTCATTTGCTTGCTTTGTTGTGCTGCAGAATCAGGGGCCTTCCAGAACAGGTCCATTTCTGTAGACACCATGTGACAAATCATGTGATGCTACGATTGCATACAGGTAGATCTTAACCTACTAGTTATGAGACGTCTGAAGCTAATACTTTAGTGAGTACCCGGGAATGATCTTTATGGACACAATAAGAACTCTACACCGGCCATGGGCACTGCTGGGAATGTAAATCACTGAAAGCCAAAGCACCTACTATCATTTATCTTTTGGACAGGAATCTTTAACATAACAGAATATTACAATAACGTGCATCCTGTTATGGATGAACTCTAACAAGAACATCCAGAATTGCTGAATCACACCTCTTACTGCTTATGCAAGCAGGCAATACATAGCATGCAACTCACGTTTTCATACATGATGTATACATACAGTCAAGCTGCTAATGGTTACTTGTATCTGCTTGATCAGTCTTTGAGGTGGTTTTTATTTTTCTTCCTAATGAAATTTCTGCTTATTTATTCCCTTTTATTTCTGATAATTCATCTACAGAATCATCTACATTAGATTCCTCATTTTATTGAGGCTCATTAGTGACATTTTGTCCACAACTCCTTTTGTAGATCTGGCGTCAGGACCCAATTTGACCGAGGTGAAACATTTTGCAGAAGCTGTGCTTCAACATTCCACTCTTTACCATCATGTAACCTTACTTTATTATATGTTTCTATTTCTTCATTTTATTTTTTATGAACTTTATTATTTTCTTACTTAATTGTCTACTTGGCTCTGAGAGGCATGGGTAAGCTTTTGAACCTAAATTGTGATGGGGGCCAGGGCTTACAATTGTTTCCCATGAATGAGGAATTCTCATAACCTTTGTACACATCACCTGTTGCTACTATTGATTGGATGGTTTAGCGAGGTCCTTAGGTTGACTTTACCATAGACACTTTTGGCCTCTCGATGAGCACTAAGAAGATGATCAAACCTGCTTATCTAGAGGAAGTTGTAACAAGGTTTCCATAGGAGAACATGTGGAATGATCAGTAACCATCCTTGAGAGTACAAAAGGAAAACAAAACCATGTGTTTTTTGTAATGGGTAGCAAAATTGTACTGTGAATATGGTCTGCCAGAACCTAACACCATTTTTCTAATAGGATCAATGCTTCAGTATCCATAGTTTCCATTTCCACATGGTTTTTCAGCCCCCAGTGAAAATGAGAATTAGCTATATATATTAATTAATTGTGAGTGAAGATGGACCACTGGAGATGGTGTCCCAGGGGATGATTCTTTGCCTGGATGGACACCAGGATAAAGGAAACTGGAAGGACAGGCTCTCTGACCAGATGTGAACAGGAATCCTTACCCAGTAAGGAGTCCAGTATGTTGGAAGGACCAGATCCCACAATATTCAAGGGGGCAGCATCCCTGGAATCTGGATTTCCTTCCAATACCAACAGGGCATCATGGGAGTTGGAGTCCCAGAGTACAGCCCTGATGGATTCTATTGGTACCTGGGAGGATATGGCACCTACTTTGTGGAACTCCCATCTGACCAGAAAGTGCTTTCAAAAGACCATGCCCTAGCCCCAGAAGTACTCTCGGGTTAAAGATAAAAGGAGCTGCTTTACACTGACCAGTCAGTTAGACTCAAGAGTCTGGGGTTTGGGGCTCAGTGGCACCCCCCACTAGTTATTATATATATGTATTTCATACAGTACCTGCCAAATAATACAAAGAGTACAGTACACGTGTTTTGCCCTAATTGGGGTTCATCAGTTGTAAGTATCTTTGCTTTCCCTTACGGAGATCGAACCTATCTACGAATTGCAATCTGTTTATATTCACACCTATGCATGTAATACTGTGATCTACAACCTGTCAGATAAGTGAACCAGCCTCCATGGTGCAACGTCAGAGGCCTCGCCTCAGGTGTTGATGATCAAGGTTTGGTCCCTGTAAGGGGAAGCAAAGGTGTGTACACCTGATGAGCATCAATTGGGGCAAAATATGTGTTGTGTACTTTTTGTATTATTTGGCAGGTACTGTATCTCATATCTATGACCTGCTTGATGCAACTGAGAGGACATGGCGGATATTTGCTGACTGGCTGACCAACCACAAATGTTACCTGGTAGGTAACCATCCAAACAATCAGACTGTATATATACTATATATATATATATATATATATATATATATATATATATATATATATATATATATATATATACACACACACAGTGGATTCAGAAAGTATTCAGACCCCATCACTTTTTACACATTTTGTTAAGTTACAGCCTTGCTAAAATCATTAATTTTTTTTCTCCCTCACAACAAGCAACACTCAATAACCCAGAAGGATAAAGTTAAAAAAAAGGATTTTAGAAAATTTTGCAATATTAATAAAAATAAAAAAAACCTCGCTTCCCGGGTCCTCCCTGCGTGGAGTTTGCATGTTCTCCCTGTATCTGCGTGGGTTTCCTCTGGGCGCTCTGGTTTCCTCCCACAGCCCAAAAACATGCAGGTTAGGTGCATAGGCGATTCTAAATTGTCCCTAGTGTGTGCTTGGTGTGTGGGTGTGTGTGTGCCCTGCGGTGGGCTGGCACCCTGCCCGGGGTTTGTTTCCTGCCTTGCGCCCTGTGTTGGCTGGGATTGGCTCCAGCAGACCCCCGTGACCATGTAGTTAGGATATAGCGGGTTGGATTATGGATGGATGGATGAAATGCCACATTGAGACAAGTATAAAAACCCTTTACGGGGTACATAGTTGAAGCTAGAGTCTTCACACACCTGAATTTTGAGATTTTCTGTCCTTTTTCTCTGCAGGTCCTATCAAGTTATGTCAAATTGAATGGGGACTGTAAGTGAACAGCTATTTTCAAATCTCTCCAGATATTTTTGATTGGCTTCAAGCTGCTCCTTTGTTGTCTATGCTTTGTGCTTTGGATCATTGTCCTGCTAGAAGGTGAAAATCTGCCCAGTCTGATGCCCAGAGCACTCTAGAGCAGGTTTTCATTAAGGATATCTTTGTACTTTGTTATATTCAGCTTTTCCTCAGCGCTGGTTAGTCACCCAACCCCTGCCACTGAAAGACAACCCCACAGCATGATGATGCCCTAACCTGCTCCACCACTGGAATGGTTATCTACAGGTGATGAACAGTCTTTGGCTTCCTCCAGACATGACACTTAGAACTGAGTCCAAACAGCTCAGTCATGGTTTCATCAGACCAGAGTATCTTGTTTTTTGCAGTCTGACAGTCCTTTTTTACAGGTCAAACATACTAGAACAGGCCCTACCCCAGGCAGCTTAGCACCAAACTCAAATGGGAGGCTTCCTGACTTCACAGGCCCATAGAAAATCTGTGGAGAGACCTGAAGGTGGCAGTGTACTGTCGCTTCTGCCAGGAAGAATAGGATACACTGCCTGAATTGTGTGAAAAGCTTGTAGAGACTTACCTAAAAAGTCTCAAAGTTGTAATTGTTGCCAAAGGGGCTTCTACAAAGTACTGAATTAAGGGGACTGAATACTTAAATGAATGAGAGATTTCATTTTTTTATATAAATTTGCAAACTTCATGTTATTGTTTACATTTACATCATTTAGCAGACGCTCTTATCCAGAGCGACTTACAACAGTGTTTGTTAGTTTTTTCGCATACCCCTTGGGGTCAGAGCGCAGGGTCAGCCATTGTACAGCGCCCCCTGGAGCAATTACAGGTTAAGGGCCTTGCTCAAGGGCCCAGCAGAGTAGGATCTCTTTTGGCAGTGACGGGGATTCGAACCGGCAACCTTCGGGATACCAGCGCAGATCCTTAGCCTCAGAGCCACCACTCCACCTGTCATTAAGGGTTTTCAAGTGCATTTTAGTGGGTAAAAATAGCAAATTTATCCATTTAAAATTAAATGTACAATACAACAAAGTGTTCAGAAACTGAAAGGGTCAAAATACTTTCTAAATTCACTTTAAATTTGAGTAATTTATATAAAGAAAAAATAAACCGTTTCTACCCCGGACTGACAGAGGGCAGCCCCCTTGGTTTACAGCCGGGCCACAGGTTTGGAGTTTAGAAGCTCAACCCTGCTGAGGCCTGTGACTACCGCCAGGGGGTGACTGGACAATTGCTGAGCCCTGGGTTGCAGCACTTCCGCCATACCCGCCGGAAGAATATTTGGGAGCACCTGGAGCAGTTCCAATGTGTCCTATAAAAGGGGCCGCCTCACTCCATTTGAGGAGCCAGAGTCGGGAGGAAGTGGACGAAGCTTGCTGGGAGAGGAGTAGAGGCAGCAAAGAAGGGAGAGAAGAAGGAAAAAGGGACTGTGTTGTGCTTTGCCTTGTGAGCATTGTGAGCTGGGAACTGAAAATAAAATGTGTGATGTGTGGCATGTCTCTGCCTGTCTGTGTTGGGTAAGGGCAGCTGTACACGCCCTGGTGGTCCACAATATATATAATATCCATCCAAACATTTTCCAACCCGCTGAATCCGAACACAGGGTCACGGGGGTCTGCTGGAGCCAATCCCAGCCAACACAGGGCACAAGGCAGGAACCAATCCCGGGCAGGGTGCCAACCCATCGCAGTATATATAATATATATTATATATATATATATATATATATATATATATATGAGGGGGAGTCAAGCTAAAATTAGAAAATGGGGTTTGTTAGAAAATGGAGCAAACCTTAACAAACTTGCACGGTGGTTGTGAGGACAAGACAAAACCTTTTATTCTGCTGGACTCCAGGCACTTTCATGCAGGTGGTGCAGGTGCATTGAGAAGGGTGGAGACTACATTGAGAGATGACATGATCAGTTTTGTTATGGTTCATTCCATTTTCTAATAAATCCAATTTTCTAACTTTAGCATGACTCCCTCTTGTGTATATATAAATATAATTTTTGCCTAAAAATGGCAAAGCTAACAGCAAACAAATATAAATGCTAACTCGCCAGGAGACGAGTTTAAAGAGCCAGGGGTCACATTTAGTAACTAAACAAACAAAAAAAAAATCTCAAAAAACTGGAATCCTGATCACAAACGCAGATCTGAAGCTTCCTTTAAATACTAGCAGCGGCCGTCGCCAGCCAATACACAGTGAAAGTAAGTTGATTTAATTGAAGACAAGCAGGTTTTATGTGATAGGGTAATATTTTGCATAAAGAAACGCCCCCTTTGTTGACGACACATTCCGAGTTGAAAAGAAAGCTGAGGAATTTTAGAACATTTTTTTCCCAGATATCGTGGGTTTTGGATGCCGATTTATGAGATTTTTTTTTATTGATTCATGTTGTCCACACTACATCCGAGAAGCATCTTTTTATTTGTTTCAAAAACAGCTTTTTTTAGATGTTACAGTTAGAAAAAATCAATCAATCAAAATACACCTTGGTGACGTAAAATTAACTTTTATAAAAAATAAATTAACTCGATTACCTATGTGGTAATAACGAAATGACTCTACGCTTAATAAATTGGACAGTATTGCTATAGTTTGAAAGTTTATTGCACAAAATGGAATTCATTAGTGCTTCTATCTGTAGCAAAGACAAAATACTGTGGTGTAATTTTTATACAAGTTTATTTAGTTCGTACTACTAAAAATATATAATGTATATTGGAGTTATTAAATCCAGTAAAGTAAAACGATGTTAGGGTTGTGTTAGTTTAGTTTGTTGATCATAAGGACATTTATTTGATCAAACTTGACCACATTATGTTGATTGACTCTAAGAAAACAATGCTAAATACTTTTATTTACAATTTACACAACTCAATTTTGTAGAAGTTGTTGATATACCACAGTTAAGTGAATCCAGCAAAAATATTTTTTTGTGTGCAGGAGGCGGTCGTGAGACGTTATGTTCCCGTCCCCATTCTCCCGTGCCCAATCGCTTGGTTAGGTTCAACGATAATTCCAATTCCGTTCGTGAGGACTGGCGCCCAGTCCAGAGTTGTTCCTGCGTTGCGCTCGGTGTTGCCAGGATAGCCACCGATGCCCTGCGATCCAAACATGGATTAAGTGGACCTGAGAGTGTTATGTTACGTTGTTATATGTGACAGAGAAGACGACATTCAACGGGTACCCCCAGAGCACGCGTGTTTTTCTGTGTTTTTTCAACGATCTCGAACCTCCTCTTTAAAAGGTCCGCACGCACTACACGGCGTGGCACCCCGGGACACGACCGATCCGGATCAACAGTGTCGGTGGATGACGTATGGGACCCTCGCACTGCAGCGCTAGCACCAGCACGAGCGGAGCGCTTTCCAGGAGTTGCATCATTTGAAGCGGAGACCCCCCGCCTCTCCCCACGCCCCCTCCCGCTCTGCGTTGTCTGCTGTTACGACTGCGTTTTTACTCCGCGCTTAGATTCTGCTGAACAAAGGCTTGACAAGTAACTTTCCTCCTGTTGGGCCAAATGGGCAAAACGAAGGAAATGAACGGCCACGCCGGTGGGCAGGAGGAATTCGCCGTGTCAGCGACCATCCAAGTTGAAGAGAAAGACAGCGGGCGGCCGACGCGGAACAAGTTAGTGGGCTTCTTACGGAGAAACAAGCTGGTGATCCTGACGGTGTCCGGAGTGCTGGTAGGCGTGGGTATCGGGCTGGCCGTGCGGAGGATGGAGCTGAGCCGGGCGCATATGATCTACTTTGCCTTCCCCGGAGAGATGCTCTTAAGGATGCTGAAAATGATCATCCTGCCCCTAGTGGTGTGCAGCTTGGTCTCGGGGGCTGCCAGCCTTGATACCAGGTCCCTGGGAAAGTTAGGAGGCATAGCCGTGGCGTACTTTCTAGTGACCACACTGATAGCGTCTGGCATTGCCGTCGCCCTCGCCTTCATCATCAAGCCAGGAGTGGGCGCAGGGAGGCTGAACACCAACAGCCTGGGGCTGAGCGACACTGTCAACACTGACAAGGAGACTGTCGACTCCTTCCTGGACCTGGCAAGGTAAAGTTCCTTGGACGAGCTGGTGGACCTAAAGTATAGCGCCACACCTCTCAATTGGCAGCTTCAGTGGGGGGTTAGGTTCAAATTCCAACCATGCTGTCTGTGTGATGCATTCTTGTTCTCCCCATCTTCTGGTGAGTTTTCTCCACACACTGATTTGTTGAGTGTGCATGTGTGTGCCCTTCGATGGACTGCACTAGTGCAGACTTGTTGCCTAGGCAGGGTTTGAAACCTCATGACATAAATACTTGGTTAATTAAAGGACACAAGTGGGTAAAATGTCTACTTTCAGGCACAACAGTCTCAAACCCATTAATTCAGTCCAGGGGGGGCAGTTCCTATTGCAGCAGCATCAGGTGCCCAAGGAGAACCTGTAGACTCATTCAGCAGATGCAGGATTTGAATCCGGGGCACTGGATGTGAGAAATGGCAGTACTTACCACAGCACCACCATGCCACCCACTTTTTAATGCATGACATATTTTCACAAATATCTGTATATCATGGTGGGTTAAGGCACAGTTGTTGGAGTTTCTGTTGGCATATAAGCACAGCCAAGTCTAACAAAGGACACAAGCTTCCATGTCAGCTCAGAGCAGGAGGACCACGCTAGATTCATTTTTGCCATAGACTGAGAGTTTTCGTTTTGTAGTGTTACCAGATCCTTTAAATCCTAATCAAATATTTCATTCTAGACTTATTTTATATATATACTCATATATATATATATATGATTTAAACAAATGGTTGTCACTTTCCTTAGTATTGGATATTGATATATAATTTGGCTGTCAGTACCAAGTTTTCATGAAGATTATAACAGAGTGAGAGCTGGCAACACGGGTTAATGGCAGCCCCCTAAGGTGTAGCTCTTTAGTGCCATGTAGTTCATGTCCTCATTTAACCTCTGTGTGTTTGAGAGCCCCCAGTAGCTCTTTATTGACACAACTGCCAGGTACAGTGCTGTAGTGAATCATTCGGACTTCAGTGCTATCTTTGGTTGAGATTTTCAGAAATATTAGTGAACTGTCACCCCTCCACCCGTCATATGGTCATGGTTTTCAATGCAGGGGCCCGCATGTTTGGAGTCCCCCAGGGTGTGCCAGGGTTTCATGTCTGCTTTCCACCCACAATCTGAAGCTAAGGCTCCCAGAAGTTTACTTGTTTTACTTGCAGCTCAGCATATGAAGCTCAGCTGATGATCTGAATATTAGCTAAAAGGATTAACTGTTCCTAAGGAAGGGGCTTACATTCCCCCCTGTGTCCACTAACGCTGTCTTTTGATCTCCTTTGTTGCCAATTTACCTGACTTTGCATGACTATTTAATTAATCAGATTATGAGCTTCAATAAGACTGCAAGTACTTCAAAAACAGAGAAATGTATATATAAATAATCCCAGTGGTTTAAATGTCTCCAGGGGGACGTGGCACTAAATTTGAACAAGCAAGAAAATGTGGAAATGGCGTTACGTTCAGTTGCATTCACAAAACTGGTTAACTCTGTTTGAAAGTTGGAGTATTTTTTAATGTTTTAGTCACTTTATCAAAGAGTTTGTTATCACAGTTTTGTTTATTACATATTTTTGTAGTATTGAGTCATATTTAAAAGTAACAGCGATATTAGAATGTAATTACATGCATTAGTAGTGTGCATATAATATTTGACGATGGTCTATGGCCAGTGAGTTCAAATTTCTTAAACATAAAGTTTTTCAAAGAGTACTGAATTGAGATTTAAAATCTGTACTGAGGTCTCAAGAAAGACATTGTTGGCCTGTCTATGAATATGATTTGCAGATAAATTTCAGTGTCAGAGAAATACTGAATTATTATGATCTTTAGATTCGTGCATTCGTTTTCAGTACAATGGAAATACCAAGTACAATTTTAGCCACAATAGCACAAAGTGTCCCTGATCCATCTTTCATACATTTCTACATCAATTAGGTTGATTTTATTTTGTTTAATTTTATGGATATGAAAATGCGTTCACTTAACTAATTTGATTTCATGGTGCATGAAAAGTGAGCTGCTGTGATTGCGGTTGGCGTAAAGATGGCGCGCAGCCTCACAGACGAATGCAAGATTGGGAAGGTGGAGGCAGAAGTCAGACTGTTAGCATATAATGAGTCTTAAAGCTAAGTTCTGGTAAAGGGACACTAATTACTTTGCATGATTTTGAATAAATAAAGAATATAAATAAAGAAGAATTACGACCACATTGAAGAAATGACGAATATCATCATTAGTAAAACTGAATTAATAAATGGACATCTTAATGTTGTACCTTCCTTATATGGTAACACTCAGTCATCCAACCCCACCTACATCTGCCCCCTCCATCCCATGTCAGCATGTATGACTGCTGCAGTTTCACCGATCTAACATCCTTCATTCAAATCCTGCACCGTTCATTATCTGCCTAGAGCTTTCCGCATGTCTACATGGGTACTCTCCTGGTTTCTCTCCCAAATCCCCAATGGACGTGTGTTAGCTTAATTGGTAAATAAATCCAATATGAAAAACTGTAAGTGTGCCCATTGATAGACTGGCATATCATTTCCTGCCTTTTGCCCGGTGCTAATACGATTGACTCGTGGCTCCCAAAGCTCTTTATTGGAATAAGCAGCCCAAGTATGGCTGCATGTATGCCCTGTCCAAGGTTATCTCCTGGGATAAGTACCAACAAACCTGAATTGAATTAAGAAGATTTCATTATTTAAGGTGTGTAGGCGAAACACTAAGTAACATGCGAAAAAACCCTAAACCAGTGTCATAGGTTCCATCATGATGGCAGACTGAAAAACAGTATTGGTAGTGGTCACATTTTTTGTATTTCTCAAATAGACCTATGGCAATTTATAAAAGCAGGAGCTGCTCCAAAAATGACAAGAATGCTGCATTTTTCAGTACCGGAGAGCATTCATCACCTGAAGCAAGGATAGTAATGGTTGGGTTTCACAAATGCAGACGTGCTCCATAGGTTTATAATTTTCTTCTGTGTGAGAAACTGTTTGGTTCAGATGCGTTCTTAACAAGCTGCCTCCCGATGCCCCAGCTTTGTTATGTTCCATAATGCTTAGCTCAACAGCACTGGGAAAATAGCAGGAACCAAATCTGAGCCTGCATGGCAATGCACCATCACACTCAATCATTTACAAACTAAGGCAATGGTAGAAAGCTTAGCTGAATAGGGCCAGTCCATGACAAAAATTGTCTCAGATGTTTATGGAGCATGGAGCTCCAGAAAACGTGACCTGGTGCAGGTGACTGCTGAATTTCATGCTGACTGCCAGCCTCCATCATGGTGCTTGATTAGCTGTTAACGCACCTTTTATTTATGGTGGCTGTAAGCTGTCCTGCAGACAGTCTGTGGAGGCGCCTTTACATACGCCCTTAAAACCGCACATGCTATGAATTTGAACTGAACAAAGCTAGTCCATTATTTCAGACTAAATTTGATTGTTTGATTTGCCATTCTTACTATCTGTTATCTAACTTGAGTCATCTAGTGATAACACGGTGGACTGCAAATGGGTCATTTCTTCCCATTGATGTCTCGTGGGACCCTGAAAAAAATCACTTAATCTGCCTGGGGTCCAATTCTAAAAAAATACAAAGACCTTGGGGACAATTCAATGCAGAAAGGCACCATGTGCCTGTTTTATAAGACACCAGCTGTACCTTAAGAACGTTTGTAGCAAAGAATAAAATAAAATTGAGTACTCAGTGTATTACTAAACTTGACTACTAAAAATACCATTTGTACAGATTAATACTTAATTTTAAAAGCGTTTCAATGCTGCATTATTAATGTGGTACGTCATCAGGTGTTGTCTACATGTCAGTTTGGACTTTTGTTGGACTGGCAGCCTGTCGCATGGCTGGCTTTTTCCATGTGCCCTGTACTGCCAGGATAAGCTCTGGTTCTGTAAAACCCAACCCAACTGAATACTGACTGGAACATGCATCTGCACTTTATGGAATATGCATCTGTACTTATAAAACATTATCTGTGCAATAACTGTCATTTGTACTTGCTGCTCTTTCAACTCATATTTCTCTATAACTTCTTTTAAAACGTACACATTTTATTTTATATAGCTAGTCTATTTTTAACTTGTAATTTTTTTTTTTTTTTAGCTTTATTGGATCTAGGCTGAGTGACTTGTTTTTCTCGTCATACACATTTCATTGTATGTTGACCCTGTGTTAACCTATATATGACAAATAAACCTAAACCTAAACCTTTGGATTAAGCTGCTTCTGGGAATACAGAAATAGATGTTACTCATTTCTATTTATTAACAAAACTAAAAAGAAGTCAATCAAGCAGAAGTACATTACACTTCTTTGCTGTTTGTTAAGCCACAACTACAGAACCTCCGGGTTTTTATCAGTAGTTTGAGAAACTCCCCTGGTAAATTGACCGTCTGTCTTGTTGAAGTACCCCAGATATGCACAGATAAGAAGAGATGGTGTTTTCACTTGCTTTTCTTTAACCTTTAACGTTCGATTGAACACCTCTCTCAGACCATTCTCTGAAATGTTTGTATCGCGTTAAGAAGCCTGGGAGCCAATGAATGAAATATTACTGGGCAGTACCCTGGTGAATAAGGGGAGAGGGGGGACTTCAAAAGTTCAATCCTATTTGAATGTGTTTCTCAATCGTTTGTGAGAGCATCTTCCAAAAATGGTTTACTTAGCAATATTTTAGTAAAAATACATATGTTTAGAATACTGTGAATCATGTGACAAGCAAAGCTGTATTTGCCATAAACTGTATGGCAAATAAGATAAAGCACAAAATGGCGACACTGGAAAGGAAATTGTACAACCAATTATATTTACAGACTTGGACTAATTTGAACCCACAATTGTCTCTGAAATAATTTGAAACTGAGAAGTAATTGGCATCCATCATTGTTTATGCCATATTAAACAAAAATCAGACTTTGCTTTAGAGTTTTGATTCAACAGGATATCTCTTATATATATTTCTCTTCTGGTTCGTCCTGCTTCCACTTCAAAACCAGTCCCGCCCACACGCAGCCGACACGGCATTTCTCGATTCCCATTTGTCGTCTTCCATGTCATGCACTATACTGGCCTGCTGAGCGTAATACATCCAACAAGTACTCGAGGTGCTGCCACAACGGTAAAGTAGCTTTTCCACCTTTGCGGGAGCCACCTGTGTTTTTACAACAGCTTCTTACACAGCAAACATCAGAAGCTAAAACTTATCGTGAACACATTCGAGAAAACAACTCTTCTCTAGCATTGGCATCCATGGGTGCACTGATAAGTCAACCTCCTTGGCCACGGACCATACTGTTTTAAAATACACGGGCAAATTTATCACCAAATCTCTCCACTATACGCTAACACTTCTACCTCTGCAAGATATGGACAGTTGTATGTTTCTGACACAGCGCTTGCTACAGAAGTACGCTAACAAAATAAAGCAAACTCTGCATGCAGTGAAAATGTACTTCTCCAGCTAGATTCCATGCTCAGAACCATTAGCCCCTTTGCTAAATCATAAAAAACACATGCATGAACACGCTCAGTCCAATCCAACAGCATCTGTATGAATGGTTTTCAAGGAAAACCCTAGGCAGGATTTACGATGATACAATGTCCCGACATGTCACACCGACGTTGCAGCGATTTTCGTCGGAGAAGATGGTGAACCACCTGGCAAAAGGGACATTTGCATCTATCCCATCGGCAACTCCTGTAAACAGATTTCCACACTCAATATGAATTGCAATCCTATGGTTTACCCACTTTTATTCCCTTACGGAGACATTGGCTGGCACAAAGATTTACAACATGTTCCCGATAAAAGAACCGCCAAGCGAATAAGGCTTACTCAATGCCAATTTTATGCGTACAGATTAGCAAAAAGGAATACATTTAATATTTTGCACTCTAGCGGCAAACTATTCCAACAGTACGTCGTGGATGCGTACGTTAAAACAGAGGGCGCGTGTCTCAACTATCTCGGATTACATCAACAAGATCTACGCGTGGAACTATCAGATGCACTGCAAGCAAATGCTGAAAATAACAATGTACGTGTAGGCAAAATGATCATATTACCGTCCACATGTCCAGGAAGTCCAAGATACATGCAACAAAACTATCAGGATGTCATGGCCATAGTATGTAAATTCGGAAAGCCTGATTTATTTATCACTTTCACATGTAATCCTACTTGGCCGGAAATTCTACATGCACACTGCGTCTTTCAAGAAGTTTTTATTTCATCTTGATTTCTGAATTCCTTTCTCACTGTTTTCCGTTCCTATTCTTACACTGCCGTATGCTACGGTGGGCGTCAGCTAGTTTCAAATAAAAACACAAATGAAAATGGCATAGACAAAAATGATGGGGCCCTTAACCTAATATTTTGTTGTACAACCTTGAGAGGCCAGCACTGCAAACAAGCGATTCCTGCAGCTCTCAGTGAGACTTCTGCACCTATCAACAGGTCATTTGACCCACTCATCCTGGGCAAACTGCTCCAGCTGTGTCAGGTTTGAAGGGGGTCTTCTCCAGACTGTATATTTCAGTTCTTTCCATGGATATTTGATAGAATTCAAATCAGGGCTCATGAAGGCCACTTCAGAATAATCCAGTGATTTGTACTTAGCCATTCTTGGGTGTGTTTTGGCTTATTATCCTGTTGGAGGATCCATGACTTGCAACTGAGACAGAGCTTTCTGACACTGGGCAGTACATTTCACTCCAGAATGTCTTGATAGTCTTCAGATTTAATTGTTCCCTGCACAGACCTAAGGCACCCCATGTCAGCAAAGTAGCAACAAAATATAACCAAGACTCCTCCATGTTTCACAGAAGTAGCTCTTTTCTTTGAAAACTTAATTTGTTACGTCTGTGCACATACAGCTGATGAGAGTTTCTAAAAAGCTCCATTTTCATCTCATCTGTCCTAAGGACATTCTCCCAGAAGCACTGTGGCTTGTCAATATTAGTTTTAACAAATTCCAGTCTGGCTTTTTAATGTTTTTCTTTCAACAGCGTAGTCCTCCTGAATCTTCTTCCATCGATCTCACTGTCATTCAAAAAGCAACAAAAGGTGTGATCAGACACTCATGGACCTTGGCCTTGGAGTTCAGATTGTATCTCTTTGGAAGTTGTCCCTGGCTTTTTGTGTGCCATTCTCACTATCCTTCAGCCCATTCTGGGGTCAGTTTCCCCCTTACAGCAGTGTCCTGAGAGGTGTCTATTTGATTTTTGGGATAAAACAAATCAAATTCTCCTTGTTTGTGGGTGTTTTTCTTAACAAACACTCAGGGTTTGATTCTTCTACTTCCATCCATCCATTTTCCAACCCGCTGAATCCGAACACAGGGGTCTGCTGGAGCCAATCCCAGCCAACACAGGGCACAAGGCAGGAACCAATCCTGGGCAGGGTGCCAACCCACCGCAGGACACACACAAACACACCCACACACCAAGCACACACTAGGGCCAATTTAGAATCGCCAATCCACCTAACCTGCATGTCTTTGGACTGTGGGAGGAAACCGGAGCGCCTGGAGGAAACCCACGCAGACACGGGGAGAACATGCAAACTCCACGCAGGGAGGACTCGGGAAGCGAACCTAGGTCTCCTAACTGCGAGGTAGCAGCGCTACCACTGCGCCACCGTGCCGCCCGCTATTCTTCTACTTCATCCATCCATCCATTTTCCAACCCGCTGAATCCGAACACAGGGTCACGGGGGTCTGCTGGAGCCAATCCCAGCCAACACAGGGGCACAAGGCAGGAAACAATCCTGGGCAGGGGTGCCAACCCACCGCAGGACACACACAAACACACCCACACACCAAGCACACACTAGGGCCAATTTAGAATCACCAATCCACCTAACCTGCATGTCTTTGGACTGTGGGAGGAAACCGGAGCGCCCCGGAGGAAACCCACACAGACACGGGGAGAACATGCAAACTCCACGCAGGGGAGGACCCGGGAATCGAACCCAGGTCCCCAGATCTCCCAACTGCGAGGGCAGCAGCGCTACCCACTGCGCCACCGTGCCGCCCGCTATTCTTCTACTTTGACTTTTCAAATAATATTTTCAGTTAGTGTTTTGTGTTATGAAGAAACATAGGACACATTTTTGGTTTAGAAGTTTTGCCTGGCTTTTGACTTTGTTTATCAAGGTCAGGGTTTTTTATTGTCACATGTGCAGTGAAATTCTTACTTGCGTAATGCTCCTTGCAGACACAATATAGTCAATATAAAACATAAGGAAGAGAAACTAAATCTAATACTAATAATTATCACAGTAAACAACACAAAGCATAATACTACATACTCAAGAATCACAGATGATATTTATGTTATCATATACTAGCCGTCCCCAGCGGTTCCGCCCACGTAATAGTGAAACAGGAAAAACTTTAAAAATCAATAAACAAAAAGGTATCGCTGGCTAAGTGGAGGCAAGTTAAACTCCAAAATACAGAGGTAGACCAACTCCCCACTCCTGATATCATGCTTCCCCCTCCCCTCGGCCCGCAGCCTCTGTCTCGGATTAGTGCGAATATATCACTCCTGCAAGCGAACTCTGATTCTTATCGAGATGAGAGAAGTCGCAAAATCAACCAGAATGTTCAAGCAAATTATAGAAAAAAACCCAATCTAAATCTGTTAAGTAGTTCTTTTGTTTGCTAGCTAAGCGGATGTAAGATACGCCCCGAGGCTGTTGAGTGAGTGAGGAGGGCTTCATCTCTCTGCCCTCGGCCCATTGTGTGTCTCTCAGGTAAATTGGAACTGCAAGCGAACTATGATACTTAGCGCAATGAGAGAGGCTGCAAAATCAACCGGAATGTTCAAGCAAAAAGAAAAAAAAAACCATCTAAATCCGTTAAGTAGTTATCTCGTGAAAAGGGAATGGACAGAAAGATGTTGGATTAAATATATATAGAGATAATATATAATAGTTTACCTTTTGGTAGTTGCAGTTTAAGTTAGCAGTCTCCTCAAAACGGTACAACACCTGAAAATTTTCTTTGCCTCTCTTTTTCCATTTTATATTTTGCTACTTAAATTTTTGCCTAATTTTGTTTGTTTAGTATTTTTAGCAATGTAGTGGTGTTGTGCTCATTAGGGGTTAATCCATATAGGAAGGGAATCATGCAGACTGCATTGAGCCAGGTGGGTAAAGCAAGTCCTTGCAGGATCATCTTCTCTCTCCTTTCTTTAGGTTAGTATGGGGCCTGTCAGGGCTTTCAGCTCCTCATACTGTCTCCTTGGCGCTAATAATTTCCTTAGTGACTGAGCAGCAAGTTTTGATAATAAAATTATTTTCATTTAATAGTTTCTTATGCCTGCTATTGTGTGTTGTCTTGCCTTCAAAGCTCAAAAGGGCTTTATTATGAAAACTAGTTCTCAAGGGTTCAGTGAGGACTAAATATAAAATTACCCTAGCCCCAAACTTGAGAAGCAGGTTTCATGGCCTGCATGGGCTAAAATAAAGCCAAGGCTGAAAAACAAGAGCACATAGAAATGAAAAAGAAATCAAAACAAGATATATATGAAAGGCAAACTTAAAAGCAAATAAAGGCAGTCCATAATCTAAAAATCAGATATCAGAAAATAAACTTACAAAAGTGAAAATCTAAAATCATCATCCAAAAAATATGGAATTGAAGGGGAACTGAAGAGCAGTAGTGAAACAGCAAATTCCTCAGTGAGGAACACTGAGATTACTACAAACGTATATAGGCCTGGGGATGGTTCCACAGCAGTAGTATTGAGGGTCCCCACCTCCCTAATGCTCAATATACAGAGAACAAGAATTATCACAGAATTAAGATAAAACTAGGGGGCTTCGCACCCTGCTTTCTTCGCTTGGCAACCTCCCTGCCTGCACTACGCACCACCAACTTCCCATCTCTGCTGCTTGCGTATATGGATTTCACTTTCACCAAACAATAAAACTTTTAATTCTCGTGGATAGACCTCTTCATTGGGAAGAAACACTACTGTTCCCTGATGGCAACACGAATTAGACGATCTACAAGTCTCCGACTTAAAGTTTAAAGCCAAACAATATCTACATACTTCTGTCATATCACCTATGTCCATATACGAGTATTTGATCTCTTTTCGCTTTTACCTTTTCATAAATATCGCATTCAATTTTGATTCCGTGTTTGGAATTACATCGTGACAGCGCAACTTATAACTGTCCGTGAGTGAATATCGTTTCTTTCTCTCTACATGAACTGTGTCTGACAATAGCATTCACACAAATGAAAAACGATTGAGCCGTGTGTGTGGTTGTAAATGTTTTAGATGTGGGCAGGACTTTTCCAAATCTGCTTGCATAAAGTCTTGTCTCGTGGAGCTTGAAATTTTTTCTCGCAGGATTTCACTTTCACCAAACAACAAATCTTTTAATTGTTGTGGATATTCCTTTTCATTGGGAAGAAACACTACTTTTCCCTTTTGGCAACACAAATTAGATGATTTACAAGTCTCCAATTTAAAGTTTAAATCCGAACCATATATTCAATCTCTTTTTGCTGTTCCGTTATTTCACAGAGTAATAACTTCCGTTTGTTTGCGCTAATGCGATCTTTACCATGATTTTTTTGAGACTTTCAAATTTTTGTACTTCCATTATCTCTAACCTGTTCTGCATGTGTATCGCGCCAATGTTTTTGAATTTTTTGAATGAATTCTTCATGACGTTCTACTTTGTCATTTACTCTTTGTCTTTTATTTCCGGTCCCGGGTGTGGTTAAATGTCTTTGCACAAGTGTCTCTCTGAGAAAGTCATGTCTCGACTCTCTCCCCAAGATTTTTTTATTATAATAGAGAGATATGAAATATCTTTAATAGGCTCTAGCATAACACCTAATGCTTATGACAGTTCCTGGTTTGATCGATGTGCTTTCTCACTCTCATTGCACATGTACGCTTATGGTATGACCCCTACTTGCCTGATTTGCCTTATCAATTCCATGCTAGGGTAGTGTAGCTTGTGTATGTGATGTCATGGGGTATAAGCACAAAGTCTTAGTCAAAGGCAGGCTACATATTTAGTAACTGTATGCACTTTATGAAAATAAAAGGGAAAAGTCATTGGTGAAAGAAATTTCTCAAGTTCATTTAAGGAATAGATTTGGTTTTAAACTTTGTTTGTCCGGTAGTGTTGATTTGCTATAAAACTCTGTTCTTATGCTTTCACATGGAAAACAAAAAAAGATGACACTGAGATGTCATATCCGTCACAGCAATACAAATTTTTGAGTAATGCGAAAGTAATCCCTAAATGCTTAGAAAGTGCAAAAAGTTGACACATGGGTCGTAAAACTCAGATTATAATGCTTACCAGTAAGGGTGGACGATATACGCAAAAGTATCTATCAGGATATTCACACCATTTTGGATGGTAACTGTATATATATCTAAGTATAGACCTAAAAATCTAAAAAGGGTCTAAAGTGAAGTCCTGCTGACCGTATTATTAATAAAATGATTACTGGAGTCTTTTTTAAATTCGAAATCAAGATTTATTTTTATTAAATTTGAACAGCCATGTTAACTACAATTAAACAAATCAAACAGAGAAGAGATTGACCAAATAATAAATACTGTTTCAGAATAACAGCAGTGCAAAAATCTCTAAAATCAAAAGTCGACAATGTGCCAACTCAATTGGCCCATGCCAGGAGTACAGTAAAGTGTGCCAAGTGTCTGAGAGCAGCAAAACTGTCAGTATACAAAGTAGACAGCGTGCACCAGTTTGGTGTGGGTAAAGGAGATCACACAAGATAGCATACTGTGGACGGAAGAAGCCGTGTGTACAGGACACCGATATGACAAGCACAGCACACATCAAATTGATGATGGCTGTGCACTTTGAATTCCAAGGTGTGTTCAAATGTTACAATGTACAGACAGCATATCCAGCAATGCTTATATATGCATCTGCTGTACAATCATGCGTGAGAATGCATGCTATTCAATACATGTGCCTCCATTTCAATATAGCTGCACTCAGATCGTATTTTTTTTCTCTAAAAGGCATCTCATTCAGGTCAAGTACCACGTTCCATCGGTCCTACCATTTTCACAAACAAATTCCACTGTTCATTCTTCGCCTTCTGTCTTTCCATCTCCACAGTGTGACAGTAGGGGGCGCTGTCACACCTCCAAACCCACAGACAATACACTAAAACACCAGGTAAAAAGTCCCAATAATGAATTTATTAATATAATAACGTGCACAAAGCACCTCCACTATACACAATAAATCAATAATCAATACAATAATTCTCAATAATCAAATCCTCCACTCCACCCAGCAGCTCTGTCACACTTCCTCCCAACCTCGGCTCCCCCTGCTGGGTTTCCCACAGTCCTTTTAAAGTCCATGACCTGGAAGTATTCCTTCTCCGGGTCAAACACCTTCTTCAGGTATCCTGGAAGTACTGCGGGCTTCCGTCCTCATGACTTCAAAGTACTTCCGGGTTGACGTAATCATAATAGTCCCTGGGTTCTTGGTGAGCTCCCCCTGGCGGCACCCACGGCACCCAACAGGGCTGAAGAGACGGACTCCATGTCCCATGCTGCCCTGCGGGAATCCGAGGAACCATTTCCATCCAGGGGAGCTGCCATCTAGCGTCCTGGGGGATGTATTGCCCTGAAAAGGCTATTTACTTCTGATGAGGGACGTCCCGGCCAGACTGAAATGCCGGCCGTCCATCACAACATTTATACCGCCACATGCTGCATTGTGTCAAAAGGTAACAGAACGCCCACACCCCACCACACAACTACAAATAACAAAGACGGCATTCTGATTAAACCGTGGTAAAAATCATATGAGAAAATTTCTCCCAGTTGAGAATTTGTACAGGTGTCACGGTCCCTACTGATGTACTACTCACCACGTAGAAAAAGTAAAATTTGGATCTTTTCTTTTTTCTGGGAAAATCTTAACTCTAACAGACAGATTGAATAGTGTTTTACAGTAGATATAAAATATTTATAACTTAGCTGAATAAAATCACAACCCCCACATAGGATGACACAACGGCCCTTTATTTGTGTACTAATTTACTGACGAGCTGTGTATATGAACTTTTAAAATAAAAAAATTTCAACAATCAGTTGAAAAAGTGGAACTGAAAGCACAAGCAAGGAAGATGTAAATTTAAGTAAATTTGTCCTGTAGCCCATCATATCAAGTTTATAAAGTTGAGAGATTTTAGAAATTAAGACAAAATTTCTGATTTTTTGTTTATGCCTTGATGCGGCACTTAATCCTGACTTTCCTATTGGAAATATTAACGTTTTGAGAGAATCCCTATTTTTTTTTCTTTCATTCATTAATGAAACTGTTTGCTTGGTGTGCTGTCTGGAATACTGCAGAGTTAAGTATGTTAAATGTCTGTTTACTGTAGCTAAATATTTGAAATGCTCTTCAAGGCCATGGGTGTGTGGATAAACTCCACTCACAAGCAGGTAAACAGTTGATTAACTGCCCCGGGACGGTTTGGTGCGGCTGTCCATGGCCTTGTCAGACTGGGAGAGCTACAGGTGTGAGATAAATCAATCCAGGTGCACTGGATTATTCCCTTTATGTACTGTGTACAGTTATGTTTGATCGCAGCTCAAAATAAATCACTTATTAGCATGGTGGCTTTATCTTTATATAGTGTTAACACTGCCAGTGTTTCAGATTCATTGCCAATGTTATACAATTAATTCACCATTTCAAATCACTTTGCAAATTACAATGATCTTTTATATTATCAATAGCTCCCCAATGTCACTGTGTTGTATGTTGTATGAGACCCTATACTATGTGATGTCACATACATAATACGTACCTGTTACATGGTATGTTCCTGCAAAGAATGATAACTTTCAAAGCAAATTGCATACATTGCCCTGCTTGTAACGTGTTGCACTGGTGCTTCCTTTTCAGTTGTCTGATTGTGTTGTGTGCAGCAACATCTGCATAAAACTTTTGCAGACGCACTTACCTGTCACATGACATAACTTGTCCAGAGCCACCAGGGGACAGAGCTCCCCAAAGTTATAGCACCAGAGTAGTCCCATCTCTATTTGCAGTGCCACTTAGCCCTTCATCTCATCTTTTGTTGTGGGCTTCCACTTTGAAAAATGAGAATGCGGTGCAAGTTCAGCATGGGAATCAGACCTCGTCAGACATTAGCTAAAAAGCAGCCTCAGGAAAGAACAGCCTGAAGGAATCTGTTGAGTCCAACAACAAGCTGCTCCGTCTTGTGAAGTCCAGTAGCCAGCATGTCTCTCACAGATCAATGTCTGGGTATTTCTCCCAGGTGAACCTTGTCAAACAGTTAGGGTCCGATCAGCTGATGCCAGTATCTCCGCTCTTCTGTTCAATCTCCAGATCACTCACATCAAAATCAGAGTCCGAAAAATCACAGACTCAGTGAGAATACACAAAATGTTGTCCACTGAGTATTTTGCTTTGTGCATTTGTTTTCTTTCTTGCCAGATGGTGCTGCCATTTTTGCCATTGTTTGCTCTTTGCTACTAATGCGCATGCAGGGATTAGACTTGAAGTCAATGAGTCCAAAATTCCTCCTAGCAAAGAGAGTCTACCTATAATGTAACGATGAGTTTTGTCGACGTTTGCAGCTGATTACACTGGTCAACAAGCATTTTGCTACTGGGAGTCTTTCACCTTTACTTTAACAGGTTTCACTTGCTCCAAATCTGAAAACCATTTTCGTCCAGCACGTCCCGTTTTTTAGTTATGATGTTCCAGGTCTTGGACAACTAGGGTGACTGGGCGGATAACCATTTTGATAAATACCGGTAATTCCACTAGGGATGCCATTGAGATAAAAGAATTTGCCACATGTTACTAACAGCTGTGAGTTGTTTACCTTGTCATTATTAATTTTATTTAAAAATTATTAATTTTTAATTAGCAGAAAAGATATTTGTTACAGATTACCAGGTCTTATATGACTCTAAAGCATAATGACACAACTCAGATATGACGCTACAGTAGGTAGAGGTTTTACTGTTAAACATAACATTGCATTCCAGGACATTTTGTTCGTTAGATTCACCATTACTTTGAAAATTCTGTCAAGGCGATGGACAGAAACAGCGAAGCTTTTAAGAAATAAGTTTGGTCTTGAGAAAAGTGCAGCCAAAATTAAGGAAGGTGTTTTTGTTGTTCCTGAAATCCGTGAACTGATGCTTGACGATGAGTTCAAAAGGAAACTGAAGCCAACTGAATCAGCAGCATCGGAAGCATTCGTGCAGGTTGTCCAGAATGTTCTTGGCAGTCACAGAGCAGAGAATATGGCTGAGCTTGTGGAGAACCTGCTGGAAGCGTATCAGCTTATGAGAACCAGAATGTCACTGAAGATGCATTTTTTACATTCTCATCTACCAAATCTGGGCGATGCCAGTTATGAGCATGGGGATAGATTTTATCAAGATATAAAGGTGATAGGGCGGCACGGTGGCGCAGTGGTAGCGCTGCTGCCTTGCAGTTAGGAGACCCGGGTTCGCTTCCTGGGTCCTCCCTGCGTGGAGTTTGCATGTTCTCCCCGTGTCTGCGTGGGTTTCCTCCGGGTGCTCCGGTTTCCTCCCACAGTCCAATGACATGCAGGTTAGGTGGATTGGTGATTCTCAATTGGCCCTAGTGTGTGCTTGGTGTGTGGGTGTGTTTGTGTGTGTCCTGCGGTGGGTTGGCACCCTGCCCAGGATTGGTTCCCTGCCTTGTGCCCTGTGTTGGCTGGGATTGGCTCCAGCAGACCCCCGTGACCCTGTGTTCGGATTCAGCGGGTTGGAAAATGGATGGATGGATGGATAAAGGTGATGGAAAACTGATATTGGGGGACAATTCACTCCGAGCATGGTGGTTGACTACTGTTGGTTCTTGCAAAGAGAGATGGATGTGCAGTACCAGTGCAAAAGTGAGTGCCTCCAACATTCTTGGGCACGCTCACCTCACTTTTATATTGAGGTAAATTGACATAAATATACTTTAACGTGTCTCTGGTATCGTCTTCTGGTTTGTTTTTAGAATAAACACATCAAAAAAATTTTGGCGGGACAGAGTCCAAACTCCAGATACCGTGTTGATATATTATATTGATATTCAAACGTCAATGATGTGTATTTAAAAAAACCTGACGTGCTAGCTTAATTCCGATTTCATATATGAAATCAGTGTAAAAAACTTAATAAAGAGATGCTCTGAAGTTCCCAGTAGCAAACAAAAAATATTTTTTTGTAGACCAGTGTTATCGCCCTCATAGCTATGTGTCAAGAAATGTCGACATCTGCCCTAAAAGAATTAAATGGATAAATTTGCCTTTTTTGTCCATCATTCTACACTCAATTATCCATAATGTCAAAGTGAAAACATTTTCAGAAAGTTTTGCAAATGTATTCAAAATCAAAAACTTGAATCTCTCATTCATATAAGTATTCAGACCTCTAATTCACTACTTTGTAGAGGCTCCTTTGGCAGCAATTACAGTCTTGAGTCTTCTTGGTAAGTCCCTACAACCTCTGTATGGCTTTTTTTTTGGGCAGTTTATCCCTCTGGCATATGTACGTTTCTACTGTCCTTTATAAATCCCAATCACCTTGTAAATATGCGTGCGTGAGCACACCTTGAATCATCCATACATAGAGCATGCTAATCTACCTCACACATATGCAATCACAGTGCTGCAGAACTTCATTAGCCCGGTAGAGAAGCCTCTCCCTCCTGACGTGTCAAGACACCATCACATGCGTTCAAGAGTATTATAGAGCCTCTCTTCTGCCCTCTGGGAAAAGTAGCTGCTATCCACTGATACATGTAATGATGTGATTGCTGTTACAATGAATAGTACAGGCCATATGAAAACTGAGGGTTCAGCCTTACCAGTAAGCCAGCCACTGCATAGAGCGCCGTTGCATTTGTCAAAGCTACTTTGCCTCTAAATAAATGAATAATAGTTTGAGCAAGGCGACTAAGACATGGTGTTTGACAGTCCCATCTTGGATGACTTGTGCATTAATGGAATGTCACTGCTTATGGTTAATAAAAGCAGCCTCAATCTCACTAGGTAAATTGCTTCGATTACATTAGGAGAATCAGACACTGCTGCAAATTGCCCTTTTATGTTGACAAAAGCCCTCCTTTTTCATATGTACGCCTGTAGTACAGCTAGCATGATGGAGTGAAGCTTGGTGAGATATTTCTGAGCTGTCGGCCAGTTCTCTCGTAAGTGACAACAGGTTGCTGATATAAAGAGATGAAAAACCGAATAATTTCTTCAGTGCAAATACATAGCATTGGCCCTTTTAAAAGGTACCTAAAATAGAGCCTGTACATCATATGCATCAGTTTTGAGCTGTAATATATTGGTCTTATCAACCCACATTATGATATGAATTACAAGTTGTGCAAGTCTTCATTTAGCTGGTTTGACTGCATTTCCCTACTTGATGAAGGGTGTCAACATCACCCAGCTTCTCCAAAATCTTCTGTATGCATCAGTCAGAGTTGCCATAAATACTGTATACGCAAGCTTTCGCATCAAGTTTTCTTTTACAAATCCTGACATTTGCGCAGGAAGTTGCATACGACTCTTGTTGAGCATAGACAAGCTTTATCAACGAGGCCCCATGAGGAGCGTGTGCCCCACTTTTTAACTCCCTGAAAACAAACTGGACAAAATGAAGTGATCATAGTACAGGGACACAAGTTCAGTGAATAAATAGGATGAAGGTACCACCACTGGGATGTGACTAATGACAACTGATGGTATTGGAGCTGGAAGAGGATGAAAGCAACATAGGAAACTCCAAAAGAGGACAGAGTAACACTCACAAGACAAACATCAACCGAAAACTCTCCTTCTCCTTGTAGTCCTCTGAAATTTTTTCAGCACATTACCTTAAATTTGTTTAAATAAATAGTTCTGGGAATTTCTTACTGTTACTTACCATATAATGGTGACAATTCAGTGTGTCAATGTGTTGTCTTTATTGTTGCCATTTATTATATTTTATTATTTAATCTTCTTTGTTTTATTTAATTGTTACCATCAATTAAGTCATGTGTTATTACGAAACATCCATGGGAAACATATTTGCTTAATTGCCTAATAATAAAGTAACAAAATTATGCAAATTATAATAAACCATGCCTGTTTACTTTTTGGGAACGGCCTGGTGGCAGAGTGTTTAGTGCTGCGTCCTCACAGGTCATGCACCCTGGGTTCGAATCTTGTGCCCAAGGGTTCCTTTTGCAGCATTTCAAAATATCCTTTATGTGAATGGACCCCTGTAGGATGGACTGGACTCGTGTCTGGGAATGGTTCATGCCTTGCACTCCATGCTGCTTAGGGGGTGGCCTGTCAAGGTGAATTAGACTGAGTGGGTTTACTATAAGTTATTTAACTCTTCGATATAAACACATTACAGGAGAAAACTAAATATTTATAGTTTTAGAGTCTTGCTGTCACACTCTTACCAGAATTCGACATCCTAAAGTTTATCATTACACTTTATGATTTTTTTTTTGCCTTTTTTTTTACAGGAACTTATTTCCCGCAAACCTTGTTGCTGCAGCCTTTAGATCGGTAAGAAGACTCTTATTTTCTTTACTGCTTTAGTCTGTAACTGAGGTTTACTTCAAAGAGCACATGAAGGACAAAGCCAGTGTGTGTGTCTGCGAGTGCCAAATTTCTGTGGACAAAATGTTAAGCAAGACAGAAAGTTCAGTAAAATCAATTCTCTCATTAAAAAGTTTTAAAAAGTGCCATCATCTGTCGTTTGGAGGTTCATTGGGGCTATGGAATCTGCAACAAAAATAGCATGATAGTCTAGGAGAAGCTGCCAGAAGTGAAGAGCATCAAGGCTGCTCTTGTTGTTAATTGCAGAAACATCTTTTGTGCTACAAGAGGCTCAGCTAGTGGTAAAGGATGTGCAGTTAAGATGAACATGTGCATCAAAAGCGTACTGCTTAGTCTTAAGAATATGAAAATATAACGTTTAGTGAAAAAGGCCATTTAGCTCTCGTGTACCTTGTCATTTGGCTGCTCCCATTAGGGGTCGCCACAGCGGACCATCTTCTTCCATATCTTTCTGTCCTCTGCATCTTGTTCTGTTACACCCATCACCTGCATGTCCTCTCTCACCACATCCATAAACCTTCTCTTAGGCCTTCCTCTTTTCCTCTTCCCTGGCAGCTCTATCTTTAGCATCCTTCTCCCAATATACCCAGCATCTCTCCTCTGCACATGTCCAAACCAACGCAACCTCGCCTCTCTGACTTTGTCTTCCAACCTTCCAACTTGAGCTGACCCTCTAATGTACTCATTTCTAATCCTATCCATCCTCGTCACACCCAGTGCAAATCTTAGCATCTTTAACTCTGCCACCTCCAGCTCTGTCTCCTGCTTTCTGGTCAGTGCCACCGTCTCCAACTCATATAACATAGCTGGTCTCACTACCGTCCTGTAGACCTTCCCTTTCACTCTTGAAATACTCTTAACACTCCTAACACTCTTCTCCACCCATTCCACCCTGCCAACACTCTCTTTTTCACCTCTCTTTCACAATCCCCATTACGCTGTACTGTTGATCCCAAGTATTTAAACTCATCCACCTTCGCCAACTCTTCTTCTTGCATCCTCACCATTCCACTGACCTCCCTCTTATTTACACACATGTATTCTGTCTTGTTCCTACTGACCTTCATTCCTCTACTCTCTAGAGCATATCTCCACCTCTCCAGGGTCTCCTCAACCTGCTCCCTACTCTCGCTACAGATCACAATGTCATCAGCAAACATCATAGTCCACGAGGACTCCTGTCTAATCTTGTCTGTCAACCTGTCCATCACCATTGCAAATAAGAAAGGGCTCAGAGCCAATCCCTGATGTAATCCCACCTCCAACTTGAATGCATCCGTCATTCCTACCGCAGACCTCACCACTGTCACACTTCCCTCGTACATATCCTGTACAACTATTACGTACTTCTCTGCCACTCCCGACTTCCTCATACAATACCACAGCTCCTCTCGAGACACCCTGTCATATGCTTTCTCCAGGTCCACAAATATGCAATGCAACTCCTTCTGGCCTTCTCTATACTTCTCCATCAACATCCTCAGAGCAAACATCGCATCTGTGGTGCTCTTTCTTGGCATGAAACCATACTGCTGCTCACTAATCATCACCTCACTTCTTAACTTAACTTCCACTACTGTTTCCCATAACTTCATGCTGTGGCTCATCAATTTTATCCCCCTGTAGTTACTGCAGTCCTGCACATCCCCCTTATTCTTAAATATCAGCACCAGTACACTTCTTCTCCACTCCTCAGGCATCCTCTCACTTCCTCACTTTCCAAGATTCCATTAAACAATCTGGTTAAAAACTCCACTGCCATCTCTCCTAAACACCTCCATAGGTATGTCACCTGGACCAACGGCCTTTCCATTTTTCATCCTTTTCATAGCTGTCCTTACTCCTTGCTAATCCGTTGCACTTCCTGATTCACTATCTCCACATCATCCAATGTCTTCTCTCTCTCGTTCTCTTCATTCATCAGCCTCTCAAAGTACTCTTTCCATCTGCTCAACACACTCTCTTCGCTTGTGAGTATGTTTCCATCTTTATCCTTTATCACCCTAACCTGCTGCACATCTTTTCCAGCTCAGTCCCTCTGTCTAGCCAATCAGTACAGGTCCTTTTCTCCCTCCTTAATGTCCAACCTCTCATACAACTCATCATACGCCTTTTCTTTAGCCTTCGCCACCTCTCTCTTCACCTTGCGTCTTATCTCCTTTTACTCTTGTCTACTTTCTGCATCTCTCTGACTATCTCACTTCTTCTTTGTCATCCTCTTCCTCTGTATACTCTCCTGTATTTCCTCATTCAACGACCAGGTTTCCTTTTCCTCCTTCCTCTTTCCGGATGTCACGCCAAGCACCCTTCTTGCTGTCACTCTTACTAAATCTGCTGTAGTTTCCCAGCTGTCTGGTAACTCTTCACTACCACCCAGTGCCTGTCTCACCTCCTCCCTAAATTCAACCTTGCAATCTTCTTTTTTCAACTTCCACCATTTGATCCTTGGCTCTGTCCTCACTCTCTTCCTCTTCTTGATCTCCAACGTCATCCTACAGACCACCATCCTATGCTGCTTAACTACACTTTCCCCTGCCACCACTTTGCAGTCTTCAATCTCCTTCAGATCAACTCTTCTGTATAGGATGTAATCGACCTGTGTGCATCTTCCTCCACTCTTGTACGTAACCCTATGTTCCTCCCTCTTCTTAAAATACTAAATGTTGAAAACTGTTAATTCTGTAATTTTATGATCTACACAGACCCTGCTTAGGACTAAGTGATATGGTGTGACCTCTATGGCTGTCTTCATGTGGTTCAGATCTCATTCAGTTAACGCATCTTTGTGGCCCTTCCATTTTCACAGATGAGATAACCAAAGTCATGAACCTTCTTCACCTCCCCAACCTTCTTTGTCTAAAACAAAATATGTAAGGTCACTTGATTAATTTTGCCATTATCATTCTAGGCTCTTTTGACATTTTCCTTTGTCTCATCAAACTTCATCTCGTACTTCTTGCTTCATTCTTCATGCAATTATTATTTTTAGTCCTTCCACAGAGTTTTCCACAGTAACAGTTTGATTTCTTCATCCTCTCATCCACATCACCATCATCTATTTATATATATAAAAGCCAAATACCATTGACTCACTCATCACAAAATTTCCTGACCCATGAGGACTTGGGACTTGAAATTTGGAATGCAGGTTACCCTTGGCTCATAGGTGCTCACTAAGAAACGGTTTTAAAAATTTTGTGGTCCAAGCATGTTGTCTGTATGTCTGTCTGCTTTTCATGAGAAAATTCTTTAATGGATTTAGATCTGGTTGTTTTCTATAATTTGCTTGAACTTTCTGGTTGATTTTGCGACTTCTGTCATTGCACTAAGTACCATAGTTCGCTTGCAGTACCGATGTATTTATACAAATCCAAGAGAGTGGCTGTGGGCCGAGAGCAGGGGGCGGGGCCTTCCTCATTCACTCGCCAGCCTCTGTTCGAGGTCTGCTGCCTTGCCATGTGTTGGAGTGCACCTTGCCTCTGCTTAGCTAGCAATACCTGTTTGTTCAACAGACATTATCATGTAAAGATTGTTAAGGAGTAACGTTTGATGTTTTTGAGAGAGAGATCAGAGCTCCATGTGTTTTAGAGGGTAGTCACGGTCATGTGCTTTTCTCCCCATGCAGGGAACGCTCTCCCGTCAGAGCTGAACATGATCAGATATAGTGCCAACGTCTATTGATTTTTAAAGTTTGTCCTGTTTCATTACTGTGTGTGCTAGGCCACCCAGTACAGCTAGTTTCTTAATATATCAAGAAAACACGTCTGTTAATTTTGATGTTCCTTGAATTGAATATTTGGTTTTGTCCTAGGAGCAATGGTCACAAGTGTGGAGAGTATCACAGGGCCCACTCATGCACACATCCATGTTTGGTGTGCACATAAAAGGAAAACACTTGCATAATGTAATACATAGACATTCACATTCCCTTTGTACTGAAAAGAGAGTCCTTTAAATATTTCAGTAATGAGCCTGGGAGCTTCACTGCCTCTCACTATGACAGATCCTTTCATTCCTTTTTGGAAGCCATGATAACTGTACTCTCAGCTGATCCCAGCTACATAGGCATGCGTCAGAAATAAAGAACATTGCATGGCAGACACGTTTATACTGGGTCTTTTTGATGGTTGCCAGTTCACCCAGTATGAGTGTCACTGGTATGTCAGGGGAAACAGGGGGAAATGAAAGAAGTCTGCATAAACACAGCAAACTTTGCGCTGACATTGACAGGCTAGAATTTCAAGTTAGGAGTCTGGAGCTGTGAGGCACCAGAGCTTGGGAGAGAGTGTTGTGGTAACAGGGGCGCACCTGCCACCTCGCCTCAACACAAACAGACAGAGACACCAGTTCCATCCAATAAAAACCCCTTTATTTAGGGAAAGGAATCCAGAACTGTCTCCAAGGTTATACCCATAGTCACAAGTACTATAATAACACTGTCCCTTTCTAACAGAGCCTTGCAGCTCCCTTCCTTCTCCACACCTCATAAGCGAGCTTCATCCACCTCCTCCCAATTCAGGCCCTCATCTGTGAGGTAGCTGGCTCCCGGTGGCTCATTAGGGAGGTCTGGAATTACTCCCAGGTGTGGCAGAAGTCCAAAGTAGGGCTCCACAGCTCCCCCTGGCGGCACTCCTAGAACACAACAGGGCTGAGCCAACCTCAATACCAAGTCCCATATGGCCCTGTGGGACTTTGAGGGGCTGTTACACCCCAGATAGCAGTGTGGGGGACATAGCGCCTTTCATAAGTCATCTCCTCCTGCCCTTCCATTACAGAGGTGTCCCAGTCAGGTAGTGGCACCGGCCGCCATCCTTGACAGTGTTAAATTTAAATTTTTGCTTAAACTTTACATGAAAATTGAAACATTTAAACACTGTTGACATTTAAAGGAAAATAATATGGAGATCTTTCATTTATAATAGATCCATTTGTTTTTAATTTAAAGAATAAAACACAGTAACAAAATGCAATCCATCCCAAAAAATTAAAAACATGGCAAGTATAATAAGTTCCAAAGATACAATCCATAAAACAGAACACAGCACTCAAATTCTCCTCGACTCGGAGGCTTACATGACAGGAGCTGTCCATCTAAAATGATCCTTCATATACTGCAGAACGAAGCAGCAAATTAAATGAAAAAGGTTCCGCATGGGCAGCACGGTGGCGCAGTCGTAGCGCTGCTGCCTCGCAGTAAGGAGACTTGGGTTCACTTCCTGGGACCTCCCTGCGTGGAGTTTCTCCCCGTGTCTGCGTGGGTTTCCTCCCACAATCCAAAGACATGCAGGTTAGATCCAAAATTGTCCCTAGTGTGTGCTTGGTGTGCGTGTGCCTTGTGGTGGGCTGGTGCCCTACCCGGGGATTTTTTCCTGTCTTGCGCCCTGTGTTGGCTGGGATTGGCTCCAGCAGACCCCCGTGACCATGTGTTAGGATATAGCAGGTTGAATAATGGATGGGTGGATGGATGGATGGAGGTTCAGCATGTGCTGACTTTAAAATCGCATTAACAGATCCTTGTGAAGAAAATGTTTTTTTTTCTAGTTTGAGACAACACAGAACATTACCTTCCCACAGAGTTCTAGATGATATTATGGGATTCTTGCAGAAAGATCCCACTTCAGTTAATGACCACGATATGGGAGTCAGATTTGATAGGCTTGTACACTGATGTCTTTATGTGAATCAATTTAAAGATAAAGTGTCACGCTTTTCAAATTGAGATTGCACACAAAGCACTTCAGTTTTAACAATATTCATTTGCCAACTTTCAAGTATTGACAAGGCGGATGTGCACCGGGGTATCTTAGGCCACAATAGGACAAGGGTGTTGAAGAGAAGTGGGCAGAGCACAACACCTTGATGTACATTACAGGTGTCAGTATGGGAGGTAAACTTGCTGAAAAACAGAAAATAATATAAAAATAATAACAAGAAATGTATCAAGTGTTCACATCCCAAAATCAGAATTTGGGCCCAGCTTTTGTGTTTGCCAAGTTACTGTGTAACACTGCCACATAAATGTATTTTCTGTTTTTCTTTTGTCACCCGGTCTCAGTCTGAGCACATATAGAAAACAGTGTAAGGCCTAAGATGGACATATTGGTTATACGTCAATAAGGAGGACCTTTGTGAGGTATGGGTCTGTTGCAGTGATTTCTGGGTGGGTGCCATGGTAATGGATGTGGATGTACTGTTAAAAAAAGAGCGCAAAAAGGCAGGAAAAGAAGAGGAAAAACAGCTCCAGCTTTATGGCGGAGGTGACAGACATGAGCTATTCAAAGCTTGGAAAAAGATTGTCTCAGTGGAGCGCTGAAGTCCTACACAGTTTGAGGGAGCCACCTCGAAGTGATCCCGGTATACAGAATGAAGTAGACAGGACAGTTAAGAGGATCGAGACTGAGTGAGCAAGTGAAAATCTTTTATTCTGGGATAGCACATCTGAAGACCTGGAAACATTATGGGATATTTTATTTTATGAACAAACAAAACTGTGTAGGATATTTTGGGTTCATGATTTTTCATGTTATATGTTTACAGTACGTGTTTGGAAAGAGCGTGTGGGGTTATGGAATCTGAACATTATTGTTCAAGTTTGTGTGATTTGTATATAGTTGATTTATTATATTTTGATTCCTTGCAGCATTTGTCTGGATCATCTTTTGTATAAATTAATTGTACTATTTGAGGTAATCTGTCGGAGGAAGGGGTCTGAAGGCAGTTAGGGGCTGACCTGCAATCTGATTCTAAAACATTGCTTAAAATGTGGTGAATTGCAGATGTTATGACCACTAGAATTGCGTACTCTCAACCTTTACAACGCAGCGGCATGTTGGTGCTTCACAGCTCTAGGGTCTGAGCCTTGGTGTAGACGCTGTCTTTTTTGGAGTTGGTCTCCTCGTTTGTGTAATCTTTACTCCGATTGTGATCTCACATCCCAAAGGCTGGTGGGTTACGTTGATAGACTGCACTAAATGTGCTCAGTGTGAAGGAGTGTTGGTGTGTGCCCTGTGGTGGTGGACTACCATCCCACCCAGAGTTGGTTCCTACCTTTCATTCAGTGCTGCTAGAGTAAGGATCAGCTTCTTGCCTCCATTAAGTGGATAACCAGGTTAGGAACTGAAAAGATGGGTAAAAACTCCTTCACATAACGTTAAGCGAAATGTGGAATTCTTTGCTTTTGGTGGATTGCTGAACTCTCAGACACATTTTTTACAGAATATCCAGGTGTGTGAATTGCTGACTGTTTGCTTATTGAAAATACTCATGATGTTCCATCTTCGAAAGAAATAACCAGGGGAAAGAGATTTTCCTGCCTTTTTGACTCAACTATTTAGAGGTAAAGCATTTGTGGCACTGCCTCTTGCATGAATTATTAGCACTTATTATATTATTATTAAAATTATGAAGATCTTTTAGAATTGAAGTACTAATTATGTTCAGGATCTTTTTAATAGAACTTGTAAATGCAGGAACATGTGTTCAAAAAATGTTTAATCTGAATTTTTGCATTTTGTGTGGAATAAACTAAATAATGTGGACTTTAATTAATATATATGCATGACAATGTCCATATGCATAGTAAACCTGCCAGTTAATAACTGTGATTAAATTGTGAATCTTGCAGAAGAGTAGCACAGTGTATTAGTGCTTCTTCCTCACAGCTCCAGGGAGTACAGTTTTGTTCCTGTCCATCTGGAATTTCAATGTTCTCCCCATGTCTGTGTAGATTTTCTCTGGATCCTCTTGTTTTCTGCCACATCAGATGTTCAGTTTGTGACTTTAAACTGGGACTGCATGAGTGGCTACAGACGGATATCCTCGTGTGGGTGGCAGTGTCACCTGTGTGTGTTTAGGAGAGCGGAGAGGTTTATGTTTCACCACACTATGGACTGAAGTCTTCCATCATGTATGAGTGTGAAACACTGAGAAGGTAAAATGAATAGAAAAGTTTTTTTGAGGAGGAGTCATTGTGGTGTTCTGGGGCGCACTTTGACATGATTATTAAGCTCATAAATTATTAGACTTTATGATTTTTTTATCCTGTGATTACACAAAGGCTGTTTATGGTTGAATCCAAACTGTCTGAGTAGGGCTCAATGTATCCTGTGATGGACTGGCACTCCATCCAAGGCTGCTTCCTGTCTTTTGTTTGAAAGGCATTGGGTCCCTGTGTCCCTGGACGGCCAGTTAGGTCAGCTCGACTTTAGCTGTTCATCCTGACTTAGCCATCACAAACCACCACAGGCCCCCACCCGTTGATCTCCTCCAGGCTCTTTGCCAGATCACCTTTTCATTTTAATCCTTTCCATTGCCAAATGGCCTTATGTGAACCAGATTTAGTTCCATTAAAAATGTGTGTTCTGTTAATGTTTATAGAGTATGTTTGGTGTATATGGGTATTTACATATATTTGTCCCCTGCCTGACTGACCTTTTTACCAGTTTTTGGCATGTAATCTAATCAAACAATTGATCTTCAGTTATAGTCTTGTAGTACTTTGGTAAACAGAGATTTCGACCAGGCCTGAACAAATTGAATGATTAGTTTTGGCCCTTTACCCTCAAAGTGTTGTCAGGACAAAGGCTGTTCATGTGTGTGGGTTTGAAAAGGGTTACGGAATAATTTCTGAGGCTCTGGGGCTCCACCAAACTACAACGAGAGACATACTGCAGAAAAGGAGAAAGTAATACATATTCCCAAGAGTGGCCATCCTACCTCAATACATTCAAGAACAAGGTGTACATTTTTCTTCAGGTCATTATCCTATATATAAAGCAAGTGATGGGGAAGATAAAGGCTGGTGAGTTTTGTTTGACTGAATGGTCTGTTCTCATCCTGATTGTTCTTGAATTAAGATTAATTGATTTGCTCTTGAAGACTCAGATCCAATAGTTTTTTCTTTTTCCTTAATTAGCAGCCAAACAATAATGAAATACAAAATGAACCAAAACAGGACCAGCACACTGTGACCATCATACAATATCTGAAAATGAAAATGGTGGAGGTCTCAGGAATGTGGATTTGCTCAGGTCTCCAAAACATTTTAACAGTAAAGAAAAAAATCAGCAATTTCGGAAATGTCTGCTATTGCACAATGAAAGCAGCAGCAAGCCATGGAATTAAAGAACGGGTTTAATTAACAACAAGACTCAGCACCTCATTAAGAAACTGGTTGGAGTGAAATTGGTTAGAGTTTGAGAACCTGACTTAGTCTTCCGTTGGCTCACTCACTTCACCTTTAATTTCTGTTTAAGGAAAGAAGTGAAGCAATTCAGAGGAATGATGGAAGAAATTCTGGGGAACAAATCTTAAAAAACAAGTGAATTAAAATTAATTCAAAAGAAGTTAAACAGCAGATAAGGGTTAGAATGAAACCTGCAGCCACTGCGGCCCTCCAGGACTGGAGTTTGAGATCCCTGATCTACACCATTAGTAGACTCTCTGTTGGCTAAAGTCAATATGAATGACTTACTGCTGGGAAGACAGCAACAAGAAGGAAACCACTGCTCAAAAATAAGTGCATGACTGTTCTTCTCTTATCTCCCAAAACACACATGCACAGCCCTTCTAGAATACTAAGCTATAATTTGGATGAGTCAACAGTGTAGAAAACACTGCAATGCCAGTTTCATAAGACCCTTCACATACAGTGATGATGATACCGTAATTGTCATAGTGTGGAAATCCTCAATACCTGCACAACTTGGCATCATTTAAGGAAATATAAGTTCAGATCTGTACCAGAGGATTTTTCAGAATATTAAGTTATTTGTCCATATGGTGTAATTAATCTTAGCTTTTTTCGAAAATCTCAAAAATCTGTCTCATTAATTTTTATAATTATTAGATTTGCTTTCCTGGTAATTTATCATTTCATTGTTATTTTGGTGATACCATTTTGTTAGGGTTGCCATCTGCTTATGTCAATTTTTGCATGGCCAAAGCCATGTTGTTTATTGTTGTGGTCACATGACTTGTTATGTCAGTTCCCAGCCTATTTAAGATGGCGGCACACAGCTGCTACCAAACAGGTATGCAGCCAACTTCAAGCTTTGATTTAGGTTAGGACTGCTTGATTTTCTAATTCCATTTTGGTTTTGGTAGCTAGACAGTTTTCCATCATGTTTTCAAAATCTGGCTGACCTTTGGCCATTGTGGCATGCTCTTTTAAATTCTATTCATCTCTTGGTCCATTCATTCATTGTTTTCTTGAAAATGCACTTATTTTTACTCCAAAATTCACACTACATAAGGCTTTGATCATAGTGAGTAATCCTGAGAAGGAATCTGAGTTACAGCAGCTGCATGCATAAAATGTCACAAATCATCAGACGCTAAATCATTTTTTTCTGCTGGAAATATTTTAGTTCTTTTGTTCAACTGAGGTTTTGTAGGGGTTTTCAATATCACGGAATCTGTATTCAGTGCTATTTTGAGTGTAGCATTTCTCTATAACAATTTGAAATAGTTTTTTTTTTTATTTGTAGTGTCACCATTGTGTTTTATTACAGAGCTTACAGTACCCGGGAGTTATGTCAGCTCACGCCATTTAGGTTGATAAGTTCTGTGAGTCTTTTATTGTGCTTATTAATATTTTTCTTTGTTTTGCACTGACCATACACTTGACTTAAAGTGAGACAGAATCAGAAGAGAAAGCGTGAATGTAATCAATAACCAATGCAGGAAGACATGAAACAAAATTGAAGATCAGAAATGTAATGAGAGTCAATAGTTAGAACACTTGGCACCGGCATATCCAAAATGCTAGAAGTAAATCAAATTGAAGAATTGAAAAGAATTTGTTACTATAGGGATCTTTAAACAATAATAGCACAAGTTTATTTAGTTATGATTTACCCACAAACTTGGACAGTCAGGAAATGTACCATGCTGACCTTTATACGGTGACAGTTAATGACTTTGTGAATCTTGGCAACCCTGCATCACAAACAGCAATGGCGGTATCCGCAATAAAACAAAATAATACTGCAGGAAGATGTATTTCAAAAACAGCATCTTCAAAAATGTTCTAAATCAGAAAACCAACCTATTAAATTTCTTGGCCGTCATGATCTTGACTTTGTTTTAAATTTTACAGCTGTTTCCATGGCCTCTAAAATAGTAGTTTTGGAGTTCAATGAATTTAATGGTCAATTTTTTTTTATTTTGGATGTTTAGGATATTATCTTTGAAATATGTTTTGTTTTCATTATGGTCACCACCATTTATTGCTGTTTATGATGCAGAGTGGCATGTTGTTGCCTAGTAGGGAGTGTGAAACATATGTTATCATTAAAGTCAGCCTTGAATTATGTCCTTTGGCAGCTGGAACCCTGAACCATTGATAGCATAACTGAGGATGAGCCAGATGAATGAGAAAACAAACAGTCAGAAAGAGTATGGTGAAAAGTGCTTTAGTGCTTTTATTCTCAAACAACAGTGTTCCAAACAAAAATTAAATAAATAAACTATAGTAAAATCCATAAATAACCCATAAAATCAGCAACAAATGATCCATTAAAAGTTAAAATTCAACTTTGCACATGTCAAGTCCTTTCCTTCTGATCACCTGTTAGCCCAGCGGGTCTCCCCATCTCCCACTTCCTAGGTCTTGCAGCAGGCAGAGACACAGACAGCTGCTATCACACTCTTTGGCTTCCATCCCCAACTGTGTCCTTTGGCATCTGCTGGTAGGCCGGAAGTCCAACTCTCACTTTCCTGCTGGATCTGTGAGTACTCAGAGACCAACCTACCCTGGGAGTGCCATCCTTCTCGCTTCATCACTAGACCGCTGAATGCTCTGCCACCTTTCTGTCATGCTGGTCAACCTTCCCAATTCTGCCATTTCCTCTTTCCATTGCGATCTCCTTCCTTTCTCTCAACTCAGACTACTCCAATACTTCTCGGGATGCAAATGCACTGGTGCTAATTACAGACTCTGGAGTGTTAATGAGGTAATCAACTGAACCTGTACGTCTGCACGTGAATGCACACTCAGTTGATCACCCCAATTCACACTCTAGAACCACTCAGCCACGCTACCACACACCCACATAAGCCTGAACGCTTTTCTTTCTTTCTTTCTTTCTTTCTTTCTTTCTTTCTTTCTTTCTTTCTTTCTTTCTTTCTTTCTTTCTTTCTTTCTTTCTTTCTTTCTTTAAAATATCCAATGCAACAGACTCCTCTCATGACAGCTAGATTCCTGGTTACTAATGTTACTAATTAATTTCTGATTTCTGTTTACGATTTTCGTCTTTCGAATTGGCTCAGTTACTTAAACCTTAATGGTTTTTGACTCACTTCCTATGTTCTGTGATATACTGTATGACTTTAATTTCATGTCTTAAACTTGTTCATTAGATCTCTGACTCCAGAGTTCCGACTCTTGCTTTATTTTGGCTACAAGCCTGTCTCCCATTTCTACTTCTCTTCCCTTTGACCACTTAGTGAGGTCATTATGTTTTGGTTCTGATGTTTTACACATTTGTAGGCTTTGACTCCCACTACATTACAGACACATGATCACCACCTGGGTAGTTTTTCTTGCCCACTTGGCCTGCTAACCTTTCCATCTGCTAGCAGAGGAGAAAAGAAAAAGCTGTTGAAAAAAGTTAATGAACAGGTTCTGATTAATAAACACTTCATAGATGAGTTAATATGTTAAAAAGGAAAAGCAGAAAGTCAACAATGATCATGTGACAGCAAAAGGCCAGGCAACTAGTAAACATCATAATTGCCATCATAAAGAAATGTTGAAAAATGGTGACTAGAACAGTAAATTTAGTCTCAAAATGGTGACAGGATGATGTCACCATCAGAAGATAAAACTTAGTAAATTACAAAAGAATCCAAATAATAACATAATGTAATATTTGGAATTTAAACAACATAAGTATTAAGATTAGTAACAGGAATGAACTGACATTTCTTCACAAACTATTAATTCTAATTATTTATTTAGCTAACACCTTTGCACAATGGTTTACATACAGTAGCTTTCCCGCAACAGGTTAAGTGACTCGCTCAGCAGAAACAGGAAACAGAAACTGAACCAGCATCCTTGTTATTTAGAGTCCAGTGCCTTTACCACAACACCATATTGCCTAACAACAAGAGCCTTCTGTTAATAGTAATATAGGGTGATTTGTTCACTTAGAATCAATTTTATTTACTTTTAGTTTATGAGAGAAGTTCTGATAAAATTCAGTAAAAATTGTACAGAGAATTAGACAGGCAGATAAATGTTTTATCTCACTGTTTAAGCTTAATTGTATGTATACATATATATAAATATATCTATATATGTATTTATACTAGGGGGGGCCAAGCCCCCCTGGCACCAGTTGCGGCCTGGCACCAAAATCATGAAATTCTATAAATATGTAAAAGAAAAATTAATTATTATTTAAAGGAGTAAAAATCATGAAATGAGAATAAAATATTTACTCTCTTACCGATTGGAATATTCCCGTTAAACTGAGGTCCACTATGCTCAATGAGTATTTATAAGAGACTAAATAAACAATCCATTCGTTTTAACTGACAGTCTTATAGATAAAAAAAAACTTAAATTTACTCATTTAAATAACATGAAAAATCACGTGAAAAATAAAGTGGTATGCAATGGGTCATCGTAGCTCACCTAAATACAAACATTGGTGTTACAAATAGATTTTTTTTTTTAATAGTTTGTTCCTGTGAAAGAAAGTTTACTCGATCAAAAGTAATGTAATTTATTGAATTAAATTATTAAAATAAATTATTGAAATAATAATGATTTATTGAAATTAAAAGCCACGACTTTCTTGATATTAAAAACCACTACTTTTTTGATATTTTAGTTTATAACTTAAAAATTAAATAAGAATCTGAAAATCTAACATCGCATTAAAGTTCAATAAATTTCTGAAAGAATGATACCAAACATATATATGTAGGTTTTAAAATAAGCCCGATTTAAAGCGTGACAAAAAACGTGACATAAAAACATCACATAAAATCATTGCACAAAATCGTTGTACTTTTAGGCTTAGGATTTTATATACATACTGTATGGAGTAGATATATATATATATATATATATATATATATATATATATATTGTGGTGGGTAGCCCGGACACAGACAGGCGGACACCAAAGGTTCAAACACCAACACACGTTTATTCATATTTTCTCTATTTACAGTGCACACAACCCAGTACTCCCATACCAATCACCCTTCAGTCCTGGCCTCTTACCAATGCCTCTCTTTTCCTGACTGCCACCACTCCTCTCCACTGAGCTCTGTCCTCTTCCACCCGACTCCAGCTATTGAACGGAGGGAGGCGGCCCCTTTTATATCCACCTGGACATGCTCCAGGTGCCTCCCGATGAACTTCTGCCGGAACTCACTGGTGTGGCGGAAGTGCTGGCTGTGCACCTGGAATTTTTATACAATTCTGCCATCTGATATTTGCAGATATATAATTGTGAGAAGGAAGATTCATAAGTATAAACAGAATATTACTAGTCAGTCGGATTGTATAGAAAAAAAGACAACCTTTTGTGTGCTAATTTTCTATCATTTTGCAGGATAGAGGTAAAATATAACAAGTTATTACGGATAGCATAACATTCAGATGTGTTCAGTGAGTAAGTCATGTGATATGAAAGTTTCAGCATTTCACATTTTTTATTTACTCCATCTGAGAGTCAGTTATTACATTTTTGTTTATAAAAGTTTTGTAACAGTGATTTAAATTCAAAAGTAATAGCAATAATAAAATGCAGTTCCATATGTTAAAAGCAGAGCACATAGAGGCTTGTGGTGGCTCAGTGGCTTTCATACACAGCAGACTGCAATTCAAGTGAGGTGAAAATGGCATCGTTTGTGGTCTGTTAGTGGTGGAGGGTCTGTGACTATTTGCTGTTTAATTTACTTAGATGTAACATTTTGAAAGTATAATCAATACATTAGTAGTGTAGTGACTGAAAAATATCTATTAATACAAAATGATCAATACTAGAATTAAATAAGTATCAATATTGTTCTAGGAAAGGAGAAAAGGAACTGAAATAAGTTCCCTGACTAGCTATTTATATTAGTTAAAGCACAGTGATCCATTACAATTATATAAATAAGTAAGAAATTAGAAAGAAACTGATTTTCTGTATACCGGGAGTACAAATGGAACACAATGGGCAAGAATATGAGGGGTTTACCACGAATGTTCATGCAAATAACAAGGGGGACTGAGCGGCAAAGATCAAAGGCTTAATTCACTGAAGCCTCCCAACTCCCGACACCACTGTCCATTTTTAAACTCATCCTATGTTTATATCAATTAGGGCAGTTGCACCTTTCCCATGTTTAGTTGCAGGTTGATATTGTAAGTTCTTTGCAATTGTAATCTGCAGATAATATTGTTCAGTCAATTCCTGCTTATATACTGTATGCCTATATAATTGCTTTCCCCTTCGATTTATTTCCAGAGAAGTGATGTTTGTACTCTATTAGTTAACTTACCTAAAGCAGCAGGAGAAGTTTCTCCTGTGTGAGTTGTTTGTATCCATGTGTGCGCTTTGCCTGCTGTTTGACTCACTTGTATTGGGCATCCAAGGAGCTGTCAGACGAGTAAAAGAGGAAAATATACAAAATATGCAAATTTAAGTAACCGGTAAAACCGAAACATTAAACCAGTCCCTAGTTCAAGTTGCACAGAGTGTTTCTCCATTTTAAGATGGACGAGTGTGCAAATTCGCCAGTACTTTTCAATAGGAAATTTTGAAATTATAAAACTTCATAATATGCTGTTTGAAATATCTGTCTCCACAAATTTCTTTAAAGAATAAGTGTGGCACATTGCAACAAAATTGGTCCATGGGGGGGCTGAGTTGTTTCATGTAGACAAACAGATGGACAGACGGACAGACATGGGCTTTCATAATAGATGCTTTGTACATTATATGCAAACACACCATTAAAGGAGAAAAGGTTTGGAAACTGCAGTGTTTCTGACTGTAAAGTCCTACAACAGCAGCTCAAAAGATCAGTGGGACCTCTCTGCTCTCCATGAAAAACATCTTTCTAAGCCTTTAGCATTGTGAAGGACGGCACCCACCCCTCCCACGGTCTCTTTGTCCCACTTCCATCTGGCAGAAGGTACTGTAGCATCCAGACCAGTTCTGCCAGATTCTGCAACAGCTTCTACTCCTTAGCTGTCTGAACTCTGAACTCTGTGCTGCCGCCCTGGCCCCCAGATCTCCTCCTAGCAGTTTATTTGTATGTGTTACACTTACTACTACTGTTGTTTTTTTTTATTATTTATTTCAAATTATTACTATGTATTCATTTACCTGTTTATTTATTTATAGATTAGTATAGTTCTTTACTTGTCTTGCACTTGCCCGTGAATGTTATTTTGTGCCGCTGTATGCTGTAATACTGTGTATGCATGGTATGACAAAAAAGCTACATGATTTGTAAAAAATTGCTGATCTCATGAAGCCAAAGCAGACACTGATTTTTTTGCAGAATCCACCTTTAAACTTCTTGTTTGATTTGTAATTCATGGGGCACTGACCGAAAATAAGCCCTGCTTCCAGAGTAAATGAGAATGTCACTTGACTGAGCCAAAGTAGGACATGGATTATTGATTTTTTTTTTTACGTATGGATTTTCAACATTCTTTAAGCCAAGGTTCACCAATCTTTTTTGCCCTGAGAGCTACTTTTACAAAATGAAAATGGCAGAGAGCTACTCATGTTTTCTAACGTTTCTTCTCATAGCTTATTTCAACCCAAACAAACTGAATAAGCTTGTTTTGCCTGAACATTTACAAAATGTTGCTGCCCACAAGTGACATTTTGCATTCAAACATCACAAAAAATATTTAGTTCACCTGCAAGTGCATTTTGTATGTCTGTATGCATTTTCTAGTGTATCTCACACCATTGAATTAAAACATGAATGGTGTCAAAACAAAACAATACATTTACAAATACACAGATATGACTTATTCATTTGTCATTTTGTCACATATCATTGTTTCACTTTATTCACATGTCCAGTTGCATGTGTGATGTGTCTCTTAGTTAGTCAGATGACTGGCACTGCATGGAGTCAACAAGAGAGGCAGGTGTATGGTGGAGTGGAGCCACTTAGGTTCACTCTTATGGAGTCATTTAAATGTTCGTCTGTCCGTCTTGTTCTGAACTTTGATTTCATGACATTCATGTCAGAAAAGGCCGACTCACAGAGGTATGGAGACCCAAAAAAAGCAGACATTTTCAGAGCTGCTTGGTGAAGATTCTTATAGTTATCTGGCTCTACTAAGCTCCAGACATGCTGAGAATGCTGTTGAGACTTCAACTGCCCATTATTTTGAAGGTTTACTAATATATCTATATATATAAAAATGGAATGGGTGGGTCGTCGGGTGGGCCTTTTTTTCATTCCGTCGTTTTTTCGACGTTTTGAAAATGTAGAATGATTATTTGATTTTTTTGTTTTTATTTGATCGTGTCTATGTAGCCGCCGTCGTAATAAAGTATTGCTAAAATCGTCATTTATCGTAATTTATTTTTGACGTATAACATCGCCGTCGTCGAGGTCAGTGATACCAGTGCAAAAAATCTGCTTACGGTTGAAAGACACGCCCTACTCACTGGACAGTTAAAAACACCAATCAAACTAACGATGACATCAAGTATTACCCAATCAAAAGTAGGAAAGGAGGCATCTTCATAAAATGCGTGTGGGATGATTTGCATGAGACGCTGCTTTAAAAAAAAAAATGATAAAAAAAATACGGGATAAATCCCGTCCAGTATTGATTCAAAACGGGACGCGCAATTTCATTCTCAAACGCGGCACGATTCCGTATTTTAAAGGACGGGTGGCAACCCTACAGTGCCAGGTAACCACCCATACAATCACATTGTGATTCAGACTAGGAATGCAATGAATGTAATTACCCCGATCTACATACAAGGCGAAAGTCTTGCAACATTCAAAGATGATGGTTTGGGATAAGTACACCATAGAACATAAAAGAGCTTATGAAGCCTTGAACCGAAAAAAGCAACATCTCAGAGATCGTAAAAAAAAAAATAGGCGCTAATGTCGTTTTACTCGCTGTAGATTTTAGTCAAACATTACCAGTTATTTCACGAGGGAGACCAGCACATCAACTCAACGCGTGTTTAAAATCCATGCTTCTCCCACGCTCGGTTATATGTCGCGTGTTCTCGGGTAGGTGCACCAAAAAATGTATACATTTAAGCATTTAATGGGCAAACAAAAAATGAGGTATACCCGAAGGCACAGCAGTAGTACTTAATGTAACTTTACTTCTTAAATGTTAATGTTTTACTGTTTAATAATTTATACGCTTCTTATATGTTGTTCAAATTCTTTTATCAAAATACCACTGACAGCGCAATGCACGATAACATGGAGTGAATACACCATACGCATCCGCCCACGGCTGCCCTGCTGTGCGCAGATAGGACTTGATTGTACAATAAAATAAAATAAAGATAAAAAGACTAAAACAATCATCACCCATAAAGCGGATAGTAGACGTGACGTACTATATGTGTACCACATTTCAAGTGTATAGGTGCAACGGTTTGCGAGCTACAGGTCATTTAAAATCCTGGACAGACACACAAATTGCCACGGTAGCAAATTACAGAAGAAGATTTTACTGTTTAATAATTTATATTTATATGAAATGTGCTTCTTATATATTACTTCATATTCTCATATGATAATGATGTTAATGTTTATATTGATTTCTGTGTTATTAAAACTGCATGTATGTGTGTATATGTATATATATATATATATATATATATATACTAGCAAAATACCCGCGCTTCGCAGCGGAGAAGTAGTGTGTTAAAGAGGTTATGAAAAAAAAAAGGAAACATTTTAAAAATAACGTAACATGATTGTCAATGAAAGCCCGTTTCACTCAGTAAGTCTTATGTGTGTGTTTATGTATGTGTGTGTATATATATGTACATGTGTATATGTAGATATGTATATATATGTATATGTATATAAATGTTTATCTGTGTGTGTATATTATATATATATATATATATATATATAAAAGACAGCAACAGTTATAACAATGACAACACAATTACATTGACAATCATGTTACGTTATTTTTAAAATGTGTCCTTTTTTTTTCATAACCTCTTTAACACACTACTTCTTAGCTGCGAAGCGCGGGTATTTTGCTATATATATATACGAGCTGTATATACCCGGCGTTGCCCGGGGCAGAAGTAACCTAATCGGTCAAACACTTACATATATACCAAAGTAAACCTAATCGGTCAAACAGTTACATATATAAAAAAAGCGAACCTAATCGGATAAACAGCTTCATATATACAGAAGCGAACCTAATCGGACAAACAGCTAATCTATATACATAAGCAAACCTAATTGGTCAAACAGTTACATAAATACAAAAGCAAACCTAATCGATGAAACAGCTTCATATATACAGAAGCGAACCTAATTGGTCAAACAGTTATGCATGTGCAGAATAATTTTACAAAGATTATGCGTGTTAACAATCATTAAAAAGAAAAGATTGAGGAACTCTTCTTCTATATGTGATGAAGCTGGATGAAGCTGACTTGACGAAGACGTAGGTGGCATAGATTGGTTTTTCTAAAACAGAAGAAAAAAATGAGTATCTATTATTATTTTAAATTAGAATGAAAATGAGAACCTTGATTAGAGATAGATTATCCGTATTAAAATATGTGCATGAATAAACTTTTGCTAACTCTCTAGCAAAAGTTTATTCATACAAATTGGCATGGGATGGCTTTGTGAAAAAGTAAAAATTAGATAAAAATAAATTGAGAATGCGTACTTCGATTTGACTGAGATTATCTGTAATGATGAAAAAAAAGTTTAGTATGTTTTTTTTTTCCATACGGGAAGGATGTAAAACCTTACATAGGCACCCTTCAGCCCGTACTGAAGGGTACTGTCAGATTCTTACTGACTAAAAAACACCCTTTTTATTCCACAGCTACCCCAAAAACCACTATTAGGCATTACTTTGGGGTGGCAGTAGTTTAGTTATGAAACAGCTGGGTCCTGAAAAAAATCTGTCTTATTAGTGGCTTCATCACATATAGAAGAACAGTTCCTCAATCTTTTCTTTTTAATGATTGTTAACACGCATAATGTTTGTAAAATCATTCTGCACATGCATAACTGTTTGACCAATTAGGTTCGCTTCTGTATATATGAAGCTGTTTGACCGATTAGGTTTACTTTGGTATATATGTAAGTGTTTGACCGATTAGGTTACTTCTGCCCCGGGCAACGCCGGGTATATACAGCTCGTTATATATAAAATCCAATGTCTCTCTGTTTGTCTAACTGTCCACTTTTCACAAGAGAACTACTTAACAGATTTAGATTGGGTTTTTTTCTATAATTTGCTTAAATATTCCAGGTGATTTTGCGACTTCTGTCATTTTGCTATGTATCATAGTTCGCTTGCAGTACCAATTTATTTGCGCGAATCCAAGAAAAAGGCAACGGGCCAAAGAGAGGGGCCTTCCTCACTCACTCACCAGCTTCAGGGCGTGATCCTTAACTCCGCTTAGCTAGTGAACAAGAGAACAATTGAATTCAACTTTGTTTGATATTTAAAATAAAGTGTTACTTAGGTCTTGATGAGTTTGAGTCCAGATATTCTCTTAAGTGTATGCCACATTGAAAAGAGATTGCAATTCAGATTGTGGATTGTGATATGATTTTTTGGAAAGATCGCCCACCCCTAATTTGACTAATCAAGTTTTCAGATTTATGTAGGATTCATTACCCCTTTGGCGAGCTACTTGGAAAGGGGTTGTGAGCTACCGACGTGTTGAAGACCCCTGATTCAAACAGTATCAAAGTAAAAAAAAAAAAAACAACTGGTTTGTGTGATTTACTTTCAGTTAGTTCTGGTCCTGAATCAACATCAGATCACCATGGTCTTTTAAAACAGAAATAGTCTTTTTCCCAGTCTGTAATGTTATTTCAGTATTCTCTTTTTGATCTTTTGTCAAAATGCTGGCGGGGCTGATGGCTTCATAACACAGCACAGTGTGTATCATTGGCTCTGTTTAATATGAAGCAATGCAGCCAACTTCCTGGAAAAGCAAGATTACAGTTTTCCAATGGAAGCTAAAAATGAAAGACATGAAAGTGCATTGCCCTCATTTTGCTGTTTTATCTTTTTAATTTCCATGTTTACTTACTTTAGCTAGGCTAGTCGATAGCATGTGTTACATTCCCAGCGTACGCCACACTTGTTCTTATTATTTAAACTGGTAGGCACACTTAGCTGATGCGTTGTGACATCTCATTTTGAAAAGAAGAGAAAGAACCATTTTGTATTTCTTAAAACTGTTCCAACTCCTTTTACAGTTTTGAAATTATTATTTCAGAAATTTTAAAAATCACAGTAGTGTGGTTCAAAGAAAAGACTTTTCTACTATCTTCCTACAGTTTTTAGGTATCTTATTAAAGTTAATTTCCATTCACAGATTTCTTTATTAATTTATTTCAAACCCTGTAGGCGCTAGTGGTAGAAGGAGCTCCTTTACTGCTACCTGCTCCGGCGTCACTTTTTTTGGGGGGTGTCCATCTTTGGAAAGAGCAGTTTGAGAGCCACGTCCTGCCTTTGTCTGTGCATTTTTGTTTGTCCTCCATTTGTTTTTTATGTTTCCTCCATTCATTCTGTTATCCTTCTCTCATCCTAAAGTTGTGTGTGTTATACTTCACGCTCAGAACGTGTATGCGCCTGCATCATGACTGCCATGCGTTCCCAGCGTTCATTTCACGTGTCCTCTGAGGAGGTCCTCAGAAATTAACGCGACACATGTGCGAGTTGCAGTATCAACAAAAATTCAGGGGGTGCAGTGTCATAAAAGTTGGAACCTGACGTCAGAGTCTCTGTTTACTATCTACATGTGACAGAAAGCCTCTATGCGGATCCTACGGGATCGATGTTTGATGAATGGTTCGATGTGGTGAAGCAAAACGCCGACATACAGATGTATTTGTGGTGCTTTTCTATTCAAGTGTCGCATATTTCTGATCGTAATGACACGATATGTTTTAAAAGTCTCACATACCATCTTTTGCACTGTCTTTTTTTTTTTTGCAACTTCACAACAGCAACAGAATGTACAGCACTGTATTTGAGCCACTGAGAAAAAAAAATTAAGGACATGGTGAAAACGTGTATTTTGTGATTAAAGTGGAAATTTCGGCTTTAATCTCGAAATGTCCACTTTAACCTCGTAGTTTACTTTATCATTAAAGCAGACTATCGTAAACGTCATCCCAGTTTTTAATCGCTACGGCAAGCAGCAATAGATCACCACACAGAACACATTAAATGTACGATATTCCAACTCTCTGCACATTTAGAATCTTTAGATTTATACTTGATATCAGTTTCATGATGAAATCCATTAAAGTATGTTACATTTTACAGATAAATCGTTAATTTCGTTTAAATAATGAATATTGTTAATAATTACACACATGGGGGTGACACGGTGGCGGAGCGGTAGCACTGCTGTCTCACAGGGAGTCACGTCGCTGGTATTCCCTGCATGGATTCCACACTGTGCTCCAGTTTCCTTCCAAACATATGCAGATTTGGGGATTTGGTGCTGGTAAAATGACGCCAGTGTATGTGTGTGCTTGTATTCACGTTACGATGAGCTGAGGCCTCATCCAGGGATTGTTTCTGCCTCGTGCCCAGTGCTTTAGGAATGGACACATCCCTGGATTTAATCATTAAACATCCTTTTCAGAGATATTGCGGTAAGGTGTCATCGGAATTTAATGGGTGTTCCAGGCAATTCACAACACAGCGAAGCCGAACCTGTTCTCACTGTGATAATATCTCACACTGCCACCTGGTGGATTCCTCCAGATTTACGTAAAGTACGCTCACAAGTATAAACAGTACAACGCTTGTGTAACAGAAGCGTCCGCTGCAGCATGCGTTGCGTCGTGTGAAGTATAAATCCGGCCTTAAGAGTAATTGCCAATTCTAGATTGGCCACATGGCGTCTGTGTGATTGGGTCCTATCATTGATTAGTTTATTCCACAACATTTGATGTTACAGAGAGAGGTCCCGACCCCTGCAAACCCTGCATTAGGTTAAGCAGCTTTGAGAGTGTTCTGTTGTGTCACCTTTATCTAAATGCTTTTTGCCAAACGTGCTTTTAGCACACTTTGATCACTTTGAAGGCACTTCAGAGTAGTGCAGTAGTTTGGAGACCTGTCAATCATGGCTCTAGTTTGGTTTAGTAAGTTTAGTGGGCCACATATCAAACATGTAGCATCACTATTGGTTTTGCAGTGTTTATTTATTTTTCTTTTGATAATGTCTGCTGTTTTTAAAGTGCCAGTTAATTACACTCAATGATGCACTGCTCAATGTTTAAGCCTCACTGTGCTAATTGCTCTTGTTTGCCTGTCATTTCTGATTGAAGTTGTCATTTACATCTATGGGCAATACAGTAGATCCCCATGAGCTTTCCTTTTGGCCTGGCAGGACACAGCTAAGCCACCTCTGTACGGCCATCTCTGCACACTTGCATGCATGGAGCCTCCAGCTCCCTCAACACAGCCGACCCTGGGCATATGCCTAGGCCTGTTAACAGACTTATGTGTGTCATCTTATTCATACTAACTAATTCTGTAAACTTTAAGGTTTGATTAGTTAGGGAGCTTGGAGGCTTTAATAATTAGTTAGGAGAATAAACAAAGCCTGTACTCTGCCATCAACTTTAACATCCCACTATTGCTAATAATGTCAACCATCAGTATGAAAAGGAAGTGATGATGATGATGACTAAGTTACTAAATTTATTTTTCAATGTTTTATTGAACAAAATATGGACTAGCAAGCATTAAATATGGGGAATGATAAAACCATAAAGGTAAATGAATACCAACTCGCCTCATCTCATCCCATCCCTGCCTGAGCCAAGGGGCAGACACTGTACCAGAAGATAAGGGAGAAAAAAAGAACCACAGTCAGGGCTGACTCCAGGTGAAGTTGTATATGGCAGCGCCCAGATAGACAGTCAAATGACCCTTTCGATGACAGAAGTGTTTCATATGCAGTATGTAGAACAGAGGTCTCCAACTTTTTTTGCCCTGAGAGCTACTTTTACAAAATGAAAATGGCCGAGAGCTACTCATGTTTTCTAACGTTTATTCTCATAGCTTATTTCAACCCAAACAAACTGAATAAGCTAGCTTTGCCTGAACATTCACAAAATGTTGCTGTCCACAACTCACATTTTGCATTAAAACATCACAAAAATATTTAGTTCACCTGCAAGTGCATTTTGTATGTCTGTATGCACAACATGAATGCTGTCAAAGCAAAACAATGCATTTACAAATACACAGATATGACTTATTCATTTCTCATTTTGTTCCATGTTACTGTTTCACTTTATTCACATGTCCAGTTGCATGTGTGATGTGTTTTTTAGTCAGATGACTGGCACTGCATGGAGTCAACAAGAGTGGTGTATGGTGGAGTTGAGCCACTTAGGTTCACTCTTCTGGAGTCATTTAAATGTTCGTCTGTCCGTCTTGTTCTGAACTTTGATTTCATGACATTCATGTCAGAAAAGGCCGACTCACAAAGGTATGGAGACCCAAAAAAAGCAGACATTTTCAGAGCTGCTTGGTGAAGATTCTTATAGTTATCTGGCTCTACTAAGCATCAGACATGCTGAGAATGCTGTTGAGACTTTAACTGCACATTATTTTGAAGGTTTACTAATATATAATATATAAAATCCAATGTCTCTCTGTCTGTCCGCTTTTCACAAGAGAACTACTTAACAGATTTAGATTGGGTTTTTTTCTATAATTTGCTTGAACATTCCGGTTGATTTTGCGACTTCTCTCATTTCGCTATGCATCACATTTCGCTTGCGGTACCGATTTATTTGCGCAAATCCGAGAAACACACAATGGGCCGAAGGGAGGGGCCTTCCTCACTAACTCGCCAGCTTCGGGGTGTGATCCTTAACTCCGCTTAGCTTGCAAACAAGAGAACAATTGAATTCAACTTTGTTTGATATTTAAAATAAAGTGTTACTTAGGTCTTGATGTGTTTGAGTCTGGATATTCTCTTAAGTGTATGCCACATTGAAAAGACAGATTGCAATTCAGATTGTGGATCGTGATTTTGTGTTTAAAGGATCGTGATATGATGTTTTGGAAAGATCGCCCACCCCTAATTTGACTGATCAAGTTTTCAAATTTATGTAAGATTCATTAACCCTTTGGTGAGCTACTTGGAAAGGGGTTGTGAGCTACTGGTAGCTCACAAGCGACATTTTGCAGACCCCTGATGTAGAATTATTACAGTTTTACTCATCATATCATCCCGCTGATGTCCCTCACAGCCTTGGGCAGTGCACCTAGAAGACGATTGAACTTGACTGTTGAAGTAAAAGTTGTAGCAAGGTTTCTACAGGTGAAACAGTTGAAGGATCATAAGTGAGCCTCAACAGTGCGGAGGGCCAGTGTCACTCCTGAACCTAACCCCATTTTTAACATAGGATCAATGCTTTAATATCTGCAGTTTCCGTATCAGGAATGCAGCCCCTGCAGATAACAAGAATTGACTGTATACGTATAATACTATTACATAATAATAAAATAGGTTAATTGCTTGATGGTAGTTTTGCCGTACAAACAGAATACTAATTTTTAAAAGTAAATAAGGTTTATAGGAATTTACAATTATGAAAATACAAATTCAAAGTTGCTTTTTTCTTAAGTTCATCTTTAGAACATGTGGATGCTAGAGGCGCTGTTGCCCCGTGAAACCCACCAGACAGACGTCCAAGACACACTTATAAAAAGCACCAAGAAGAATTTAATAATAATTTCCTTTAAATACAGTGCACAAAGCACCACACACTCCATAATTCTCCAGTACTCAATAAATAATAAACAATAATCAATACAATAACAATCCTCCACTCCCACCAGCTTAGTCACCCAACCTCTCAACTCCAGCTCTCCCCTTGCTGGGTCTTCACCAGTCCTTTAAATAATCCATAACCTGGAAGTGTTTCTCCTGGGTTCAGTGCCACATCATCCTTCTTAAGTAGCCCGGAAGTACTGCGGGCTTCCGTCCTCGTGACTCCAACGTACTTCCGGGTTGTCATAACAGTAGTAGTCCCCAGGTTCTTTGTGACCTCCCCCTGGCAGCACGCACAGCACCCAACAGGGCTGAGGAAACGGACTCCACGTCCCAGGATGCTTTGAGGTAATCCGGGGAACCGTTACCGTCCAGGGGAGCTGCCACCTAGCGTCCCGGGGGAGGCAGTGCCCTGAAAAGGCTGCCTTCCTCCATTCATTTCTTTCAGGGACGTCCCGGCTGGACTGAACGGCCGACTGTCCATCACAAACATTAAAGCAATTGTGACGAGAACAGGCCATTCATCCCAACAATCCTTTTCACTTAGATTTTCCAAAATAACATCAATTCAAGATTTGAAGTTCCACTGCACTATGAGTAGACAAGGGATCTAGTGAAAATTAATTAAGGTAAGAATGGATGACCAGAATAGCTGCTTTACGCTCGACAGCTTCATATTGACTGGAAATCTCACCGGCCACGACAGGGTTTTGGAACGCTCTTATTTGTCTAGGATGGCCTGATGCTTTTGTCATTGCAGATTTGTTTGCGTCATTCCATTTTCATTGATGACCATTGCAGCCGTGCAGTGGGTAACGCTGCTGCCTCGCAGTTAGGAGACTCGGGTTCGCTTCCCAGGTCCTCCCTGCGTGGAGTTTGCATGTTCTCCCCGTGTCTGCGTGGGTTTCCTCCCACAGTCCAAAGACATGCAGGTTAGGTGCATTGGCGATATTAAATTGTCTAGTGTGTGTGTGCCCTGCAGTGGGCTGGCACCCTGCCTGCGGTTTCTTTCCTGCCTTGTGCCCTGTGTTGGCTGGGATTGGCTCCAGCAGATATATCCAGTTAGGATATTGTGGGTTGGATAATGGATGAATGGACCATTGCAGCCTGGTGAAACATTGTGGACCACAGAGACCAGATGCCTTCTGAGTGGTGTTTGCCTGTCCTCTTCTAAAGTGCTCCAATTTCTGATACTGACTCATGTGAAATGGTGTTCAGGTCCCTCCTTGCTACACCTGCAGCCTCTAACTTTGTGGCTAAATTGGTGCCAAATCTCTCATCAGAGAAGAAATGTACAATCCATTCGGGCCTTAGTGTATTTCATGAAAATCTCACTACTAAATCTGCATGTCCACACTAATTTTGAGAATGAAGTGTGCAGTTAATTGCACCCTTTTTACTGTAAAATTATGAGGGGGACTCATATCCAACCAGCCCATCCCAGCAACACTAGTCATGTGACAAGACCTAACCCTGGATTGCACATGAGTTCAACACAGGGCACAACTAGGTTTTATGAAGTCTCCATAGCTTTTGATTATAGGAGGAAAATGTAGTCTCTGGAAAAAAGCCCACCAGAGGAGCTGGCCAACTTGACAAAGACAGAGACTAAGCCATGAAATAAACTCAGATACTGTACCTAGTGTGATGGACGGCTGGCTACAGACTCCGGTCGCCACCCCCAGGCCGCCAGGAGGAGCCCTCCGGACAGCAGGAACGTGCCCCGAGTTCCAGCAGGGCCTCATGGACTTTGTAGTTTTTATACACAGCCCTGCTGGATACCTTAGGGGCCACCGGGAGTCACTGTAGGGGGGCTAGTGGGCTCTTATGTGCCCTATAACCTGGGAGTACGTCATGGTCACGTGACAGGAAGAGGTGACGTGCTCCCAGGGTGAAGAAAAGGACTGTTTACCTGACCCGGAAGGAATAAGGACTTGTGGGTTTGGACAGGAACCATTTCCGGGTCAGGGGGTATAAAGGACTCCGGGGAAGCCCAGTACACTGAACTGTGCTGGGAGGTAGGGTGGCAAGTGTCTGGGCGAGGAGGATTGGTTTGGGAAAGAGTTATTGTGTTAATTATATGAGTAGTGTGGTGTGGAGGGTGCTTTGTGCACGTAAGTACAAAATAAAGAAGAGTTGTACTTTTACATCGTGTTTAGAGTGGTACCTGAGGGTTCAAGAGGTGGACAAAGACATTATCTGCTACACTAGATAGATAGATAGATAGATAGATAGATAGATAGATAGATAGATAGATAGATAGATAGATAGATAGATAGATAGATAGATAGATAGATAGATAGGTGGCATTGGTGGTAACCACTGTGCCACCATATCATTTCCATTGCTGAGTGAAGTTTACATTTATATTATTGTATTTTGTCAGGGATTTGTCAGAATCATACTTTAATTATCTGTAAATTAAAGCACAGGACATACTAATATAACATTTTCAAATCCTATTCTGCCAACATCAGGTGCGAAGCATGAATCAGCATTTTTTTCATTGCCGGGTCCATAAGATTTAGTACATAAGTCCAACCAAAAAACAAATCACCTAATATTAAAGTGGAATGAGCCACAGTTTCGTGTGACTCCCATGGACATAATGAACACTGTTTGTGTTTCGTTTATTTTTCATCAGAGACACAAACACACTTTTACACAGCAATTGCATGTAGCCATAATAAAAAAGGTGGATGTGACACTTGAAAGGTAGAGGTCGAGTCATCAACAGAACTGCTTTGACTTGCTTTTTTTTAGATTTTTAGGATGTGAGTGTTTCGGCACTTTCATGACCCTGTCCAATCAGTGGTACCTTTCAAAATCCCCTAAGTGTACAGTGCCTACAAAAAAGTATTCACCCCTTAGGATGTTTCCTTGTTTTATTGGCATACAGCATTGAAGCACAGTGGATTCAATTTGTGTTTTTATGGACACTGATCAAGAGAAAAACTCTTTAATGTCAAAGTGAAAACATATGTCTACAAAGTGGTCTAAATGAATTACACATATAAAGCAAAATAATTGATCACTTAAGTAGTCACCCTCTTTAATATGACGACTCTGGTGCAGCTCATTGGTTTAGAAGTCATGCGATTAATTCAATGGAGTTCACCTGTCTGGGGTATCAGTTGATTGTAGTATAAATACTCCTGAATTTGGAATGTCCATCTTGTGATGAGTCATTATGGTGGCCTGACCTGCACGATGAAGATGGAAGAACAGTCCAAACAAAAGTACAAGTCAGGGGGTGGAGACTAGAAAATATTCAGGTTATTGAATATCCCTTTGAGTCCAGTGAAATCAATCATTAAGAATTGGAACGAGCATAGTACAGCTATAAACTTGCTAGAGTAGGCCAACCACAAAAACTGAGTGATCATGCAAGAAGATGACTAGAGAGTGAGAGGCCAGCAAGAGACCTATGAGAACTCTGAAGGAGTTACAAGATACAGTGAATACAATTGGAGGGACTGTGCATGCAACAGCAGTTTCTCATGTCCTTCAGTGGTCACAGCTTTATGGGAGAGTGGGAAAAAGAAACAGTTAAAAAAATACACATCTCACCTGGAGTTTGCCAGAAGGCACAAGGGAAACTCTGAAGTTAGTTGGTAGAAGATCCTAAGGCCCGACAACAACAACAACATTTATTTATATAGCACATTTTCATACAAATAATGTAGCTCAAAGTGCTTTACATGATGAAGAAAAGAAAAAAAAAGACAAAGTAAGAATTAAAATAAGACAACACTAAATAATATAGAATAAGAATAAGGTCTGATGGCCTGGGAGGACAGAAAAAACAAAAAAAACTCCAGACGGCTGGAGAAAAAAAAAATCTGCAGGGGTTCCAGACCATGAGACCACCCAGCCCCCTCTGGGCCCCCTCTGACCAAATCAAGCGTTTTGGTCATCAGACTAAGTGTCATGTTTTAACACTGTACATTATCAAAAACACCATTTCAGACATGGAGTATGGTGTTGGCAGCATCAAACTGTGAGGATGCTTCTCTGCAGCAGGCCCTTGTGAGGGTAAATTGAATGCAACAAAATACAGGGAAATGCTGGAAAAACTTTTTTTTAATTAAATTTTTTTTTTATTGAATTTATTAAATGCATATAACATTCCATACAATCAAGTCATACTTAACAAAACTAAATTCAAATCAACCCTCACCCATGAGAAAGACAGAATGGCCACCAGCCAGAGTAAAACTGTTGAGAGTAGTAAAGAGAGAAAGGAGTCTTTTCCCCCAATATAAATGCTTATTCTAAAATGTTATTGATTAGATCCTGACAGGTTTTAAAAAAGTTTTGTACAGATCCTCTAAGTGCGAATTTGATTTTTTCAAATTTCAAATAGTATATAACATCAGTTACCCACGGATTGAAAAGAGGTGAGTTAGGATTCTTCCAGTCTTCCTGGAAAAACTTGATGCAGTCTGCAAGAAACTTGTGTCTTGGGAGAAGATTTGTTTTCCCGCATGACAACGACTACAAGTATAAAGCCAAAGTGACACAGGAATGGCTTCAAAACAACAATATTAATGTCCTGGAGTGTTGGAGTCGGAATCCAGATCTCAATCCAATTGAGAATTTGTGGCTTGATTTGAAGAAGGCAGTTGACACAAGATACCAACTCAATCTCGCCTCTCTGACTTTGTCTCCCAACCGTCCAACTTGAGGTGGCCCTCTAATGTACTCATTTCTAATCCTATCCATCCTTGTCACACCCAATGCAAATCTTAGTATCTTTAACTCTGCTACTTCCAGCTCTGTCTCCTGCTTTCTGGTCAATGCCACCATCTCCAACCCATATAACATAGCTGGTCTCACTTACGTCCTTTAGACATTCCCTTTCACTCTTGCTGATACCCGTCTGTCACAAATCACTCCTGACACTCTTCTCCACCCATTCCACCCTGCCTGCACTCTCTTTTTCACCTCTTTTTCACAATCCCCATTACTCTGTACTGTTGATCCCAAGTATTTAAACTCATCCACCTTCGCCAACTCTACTCCCTGCATCCTCACCATTCCACTGACCTCCCTCTCATTTACACACATGTATTCTGTCTTGTTCCTACTGACCTTCATTCCTCTCCTCTCTAGAGCATATCTCCACCTCTCTGCACCCCACTATCGCTACAGATCACAATGTCATCAGCAAACATCATAGTCCACGGGGACTCCTGATGTAAACCACTTTGTAGATGTCTGTTTTACTTTGACATTAAAGGGTCTTTTTCTGTTGATGAATTTCAAACAATATAAATTAAATCCACTGGGATTCAATGTTGCCTAATAAAATGTGAAAACTTGCAGAAGGGTGAATACTTTTTATAGGCACAGTATCTGAATAAGACTTAAACAGAGTGTCACGGTGGCAGAGGTGCCCTTAGGGGCCAGTTAAGTCAAACGCTGTTACCAGTAAGTGTGGACTGTAGAAACTTGTGTGCGAATTTAATAAAAATAATGTTAACATATACCGGATTTTCTCATTACAGTATTCAGCTAAATTTTTGCAAGATAATGTGCAGACTTCATCAAAATATAAAAATATAATCTATTTAAAAAGTGCAATTCATAATTAACGACAATACCATGACAATGTGAAATGCGTTGCGGTGTCATGCGGAAATTAGCAGGGCCTCTTCTAGAAAAGTACAGTATACTCTGAGTCTCGATATGCAGGATATCATAGTCATAACTCATGTTGATGTCATGTCAGCCGGTTATCATTAGCGATACGTGTTTTTGTGCATTAATATTCGGACTATGGAATGTTTTCAAAGACATATATGTACGGAATTTAATCTTGAAGAGGGATTTTAAAAGGGTACCTCTTAGAAGCATCTCAAATACTGTATATATATATATATATACAGTGGTGTGAAAAACTATTTGCCCCCTTCCTGATTTCTTATTCTTTTGCATGTTTGTCACACAAAATGTTTCTGATCATCAAACACATTTAACCATTAGTCAAATATAACACAAGTAAACACAAAATGCAGTTTTTAAATGATGGTTTTTATTATTTAGGGAGAAAAAAAATCCAAACCTACATGGCCCTGTGTGAAAAAGTAATTGCCCCCTTGTTAAAAAATAACCTAACTGTGGTGTATCACACCTGAGTTCAATTTCCGTAGCCACCCCCATGCCTGATTACTGCCACACCTGTTTCAATCAAGAAATCACTTAAATGGGAGCTGCCTGGCACAGAGAAGTAGACCAAAAGCACCTCAAAAGCTAGACATCATGCCAAGATCCAAAGAAATTCAGGAACAAATGAGAACAGAAGTAATTGAGATCTATCAGTCTGGTAAAGGTTATAAAGCCATTTCTAAAGCTTTGGGACTCCAGCGAACCACAGTGAGAGCCATTATCCACAAATGGCAAAAACATGGAACAGTGGTGAACCTTCCCAGGAGTGGCCGGCCGACCAAAGTTACCCCAAGAGCGCAGAGACGACTCATCCGAGAGGTCACAAAAGCCCCCAGGACAACGTCTAAAGAACTGCAGGCCTCACTAGCCTCAATTAAGGTCAGTGTTCACGACTCCACCATAAGAAAGAGACTGGGCAAAAACGGCCTGCATGGCAGATTTCCAAGACGCAAACCACTGTTAAGCAAAAAGAACATTAGGGCTCGTCTCAATTTTGCTAAGAAACATCTCAATGATTGCCAAGACTTTTGGGAAAATACCTTGTGGACTGATGAGTCAAAAGTTGAACTTTTTGGAAGGCAAATGTCCCGTTACATCTGGCGTAAAAGGAACACAGCATTTCAGAAAAGAACATCATACCAACAGTAAAATATGGTGGTGGTAGTGTGATGGTCTGGGGTTGTTTTGCTGCTTCAGGACCTGGAAGGCTTGCTGTGATAGATGGAACCATGAATTCTACTGTCTACCAAAAAATCCTGAAGGAGAATATCCGGCCATCTGTTCGTCAACTCAAGCTGAAGCGATCTTGGGTGCTGCAACAGGACAATGACCCAAAACACACCAGCAAATCCACCTCTGAATGGCTGAAGAAAAACAAAATGAAGACTTTGGAGTGGCCTAGTCAAAGTCCTGACCTGAATCCAATTGAGATGCTATGGCATGACCTTAAAAAGGCGGTTCATGCTAGAAACCCTCAAATAAAGCTGAATTACAACAATTTTGCAAAGATGAGTGGGCCAAAATTCCTCCAGAGCGCTGTAAAAGACTCATTGCAAGTTATCGCAAACGCTTGATTGCAGTTATTGCTGCTAAGGGTGGTCCAACCAGTTATTAGGTTCAGGGGGCAATTACTTTTTCACACAGGGCCATGTAGGTTTGGATTTTTTTTTCGCCCTAAATAATAAAAACCACCATCTACAAACTGCATTTTGTGTTTACTTGTGTTATATTTGACTAATGGTTAAATGTGTTTGATGATCAGAAACATTTTGTGTGACAAACATGCAAAAGAATAAGAAATCAGGAAGGGGGCAAATAGTTTTTCACACCACTGTATATATATATATATATATATATATACTGGAGAATATAACTTGACAAATCTACTCGAATGGGACACGCAGACCTCAAAAGCGGGGCTTGGGGTGGTCACCCCACTTTCCACCCCCAAACGCCGCTCTTGCATGGTGGAACATTAGCTAGTGCTTCTAACTCTAACCTGGGTTCAGATCTTCTCTGGGTCCTTATCACTGCTGAGTTTGCATGTCCCCCCAAAATATGTATACATGGGCAATTCTTTGGCTGCTCTGGTTTCCTCCAACATCCCTAAAATAACTGGTGATTTTACATTTTCACAGTATGTTTTATTACGGACAGGTTTTCCATACTGGATTGGTGTACGTTTAGATGCAGTCTTTCTTCCAGCACCCAGTGTTAATGAATGTTTTTAGAACTCCAACTTATTTTTCATTATTAATTGTTCTAATTAAACTGACTTTGGAAGTTTTGATAAATTAGATTTGTTTCTCCTTGAATGAATTAAATTTCACTATGTTGTGAGCTGTCGGAAGAGCCAGTCCAACAGGACTTAACATTTTGGAAGGGACAAAGGAATGGTGGACAAAGAAAGGTCTAAACAAAAGAATAGTTAGAAAACAGATGTGACCAGGAAGAGCGGAATTTTGAGCCATAGTACACAGTAGTAATATTGAAAGTATGGACTTTGGGGGATACCGTAGTAATAAGAAATGATGGGTATTGGGGAGCTGTTAGGAAGTAGATAATAATAATAAGGTGGTTTAACGTGTACTCTGAAATGATCTTAGTAAAAAGACCTGTTAAAGTTTATCACTTTGAACCTGTCTCTGTCTTCTTCCTTTTGTTAGTACAATATTATTGCCTATAGATATAACATACACAACATACAAACCAAAGCAAAGTTTAAATAACCATAGCAAATGATACTTGAATGTCTTGGAATCCTTTTCCTGAATAGCTGTTTTTTAACACTTTTTTATCTTTGTATACTTGGACACTCTCATCACTGTATTGCCATCTTAAATTGTTATGATAATGATGATGTCACATGTATTTGAGGCAAATCTTGAAACTAATGTGAATATAAAATGACGGCTCCATAACATTGTGAAAATAACAGTTAAAATTATTAACATAAAGAAAAGATAAAGAAAATGTGAAAAACAACAGGATTAGATCCAGGGGGGTCCAGAAGCACTGAGCTCATGTAGGCCGGCCTGCAGATCTGGGCCATGCTGGTTTGCTTTTTAGGCTATCATTTGCCTTTATCTTGCAGTGGCCTGTGCTGTCCATTCTTCATTCTCTTTGTATGCATCGTTCTGCAAAAAGAGGTCATGTCTGAAAAGCCTGATCTCTTTAGCAGAGCATAAAATTTTTGGATATGCTTCATTGATTAAGCTGACAGAATACAAAGATGTAGCTGTGCTTGGTCTCACTGGCACTAGAAACAAGGGATCTTTTTAAAGGGGCAGTTTTTTAGTTGATTTTTCAAATGAATATTTCAAAACAAACCTGATGTTCCCAACATGGAGCAGCAGTGGGTGGCTGGCCAGCCGGCAACTAAACCAATTCTGTGAGTGTGTGTATACTAAAAACAACCATGAAAGTCTTCAAAAGAAAGAAGAACTAGAATGGAGCCAGCTGGTCTGGTAGGGGCGAGACATTCATCTTTGGGACTCTTTGGAATATCTTGGCTCCCTGTGCTCTCAGGCATTGATCGAGCGCTTACAAAGAGAAAGCCCTACTCAGCATCCTCAGGCAGTTCTAGGAAAGCCCAGCTTCTTTTCACCACTCTTCATTGTTAGGGCTGCAAAAAAAGGAACTCATTTGCCAGGCTAAAACAAAACAAACCAGTGATTCATGAAGGCCCAGAGCTGTGATCATTGCTTTCCCACATAGCATTTATTTGGCAGCAGGCACACTGAGAGTCTGGGAAAGAAAATGTGAGGTTTGTTATCATCATCCATGAATTACCAGTATGATTTGCCCATGCTTAAAAATGCAAAGTTTCACATAGAACTTGTACTTCAAAGCTTAGAATGAAATTCATCTCCATGGCTGAATTATAAAAAGGAAACTACATAGCACTATGTTTGATCAGGAATGTTTTCCTTCCAGTTTAGGTATTCTTGGGAGTTGCTGCCTATCCTGGTTGAAATGGGAGCAAGGGAAGTCTTCACTTTAAGATGGGGCACAAGTCCAGAGCAGGACCACCATTGTACATACCACCCTGGATGATGTATGGAATGATGTTGCATTTTGGATGAGTTCCATCCTGCCATCCCTTGTACTTCTTAATGGGTCTTGGTAGTGGGCTCCTGATGGGTGGAGGGGATGGTGTGATAATAATGAGTCAAAGACATCATAAAGATTTGGGGCAGCCACCCGTATATTGTTTTCCCAGCTGCAAAAGTTGAATGAGTAGCACGATGTGCATAGAACAGAGTCCAAAACAGAACTGATTATCAGAGACAAAGATGGAGGCTTTAAAGGCCTGTAAGGAAAGTGACGTTAGCAAAGGGGTCGGCACTGGAAGTGATGTCTTCTGAGGCGCCGGAATCTTGCAGGATTTCCCAGGAAAGGTCTGTAGGGAACTGAGAAAGACAGTCAGTGCACTTCGCCACCTCCTGGTCAGATATTTTGTTACAATTACTCAGGCCCTTTAGCTGCCTCCTACTCACACGTGTGTGACAGTGGAGAAACATACAGTGTCATATACACATAAGACAACATGTCTTAATCACTTTGCAGTGACAGACCTTCTTACTGTAACTAAATCATGCTAAAGTCCTTTAGTGGCACTGCTCAGTGGTGGTGTTTCATCCACTAAAGCTCCTGGAGTCAATGATTGGAACCAGAAGTACTTCCAGGTGGGGTTTAAAAAGTGCCCTCTATGTCACCCAAAGAGTCAGAATCAGCTATGGAGGGAAGGACAAAACTTGCCAAGGGAGGAGAGGAGAGGAAATATGGAGTTAGAATTGTGTTTGTGATGATTTGGATTTGAATAAAACCTGTACAAAGGTATTGTTAAATAATGTTAATTTGTCTGGGGTTTGCGGCTTTGTGTCAACTCCCAGTGGCCACACACAGTAAAGAAAAGTTATTTCATGTTTTACCCAATCAACTGCATTGTGTTTTGAAGATATATGTTTATTTTGAAATGGATGCCTACAACACACTCTGAAAGTATGGGGCAGTTTAGGACTAATAACAACGTGACAAGTTTAAATAACAAGAGAATGTGAAACAGGTGGGACGATCGCATTCTAAGGAGCCTCCAAATAAGGCCTAGTCCTTCAGGAACAAGGGTGGGTTGAGGCTCGCCAATTTGCCAATAGATGCTTAAGTAAACAATATTCCTTAACAACAAATTGGTAGGATTTTGGGCATTTCACCCTAAAGAGTGCAAAATTAAATGATTCAAGGAATCTGGCCAGATCTCAGTGCATTAACGGCAAGGCAGAAATACGCTTCTGAATACGCATGATCTCCAATCACTCAGGCTTCACTTACTTAAAAACTGTTATGCATCAGGAATGGATATCATGACGTGGCTGTGGGAATACTTCAGTAAACCTATGTCAGTAAGCACCATTTTACTGCTGCATCCACCAATGCAAGTTAAGGCTTTACTGTGCAAAGCAGGCGCCTTACGTCAACACTGTCCAGAAGCACCTGCAGTGGAAGCAATGGAATTGTGCTTTGTGGTCAGACAAGTCAACATTTCAAATAGTTTTTGGAGAAAAAGAGCCATTATGTTCTCTGGGCCATTGAGGAAAAGGACCATCTAAGCTGTTGTCAGCATTACTTCCAAAAGCCACTATTTGTCATGGTATGGGGGTGTGTCAGCGCCCATGTCATGAGTAACTTACACATCTATGAAGGGCACCATTAATGCAGAAGGATTTGTAAAAATCTTGCAGCAATATGCTGCCATCCAGATGCCAGATGCCGTCTTTTTGAGGGACGTTCCTGAATATTCCAGCAGGACAACGGCAAACCACATTATGCCCAAATTATCAAGTGCATGGCTGCATAAACAGAGAGTGCAAGTATGAGATTAGTCCCGACCTGTGTGGCACATTACGAGGTGCAAGATTTAGCAGCAAAGGCCCAAAACAACTGTGCAGCTGAAGACCTGCATAATGGAGGAATAGGGGAAAATTCCACTTGCTAATCTGGACCAACTTGTGTCTTCAGTGCCCAAACGATCAATGAGTGACATTAAAGGAAACAGTCTGGTCACTATCTATCTATCTATCTATCTATCTATCTATCTATCTATCTATCTATCTATCTATCTATCTGTCTGTCTGTCTGTCTGTCTGTCTGTCTGTCTGTCTGTCTGTCTGTCTGTCTGTCTGTCTGTCTGTCTGTCTGTCTGCCTGCCTGCCTGCCTGCCTGCCTGCCTGCCTGCCTGCCTGCCTGCCTGCCTGTCTGTCACTTACAGGCACCAGATGTGTATAAGAGTTCTAGCAGCATATAAAGAAAACAGGCAAGCGTGTAGCAGTGTTACGGTGGATTACTGTTCTTCAGGTGATGAGTTTCAGAATCAAATTCAAATATGCTGCCTTCATGGGAAACAGAATCATAGCAGATTCAATATTGTCCTGGAGAATTATGTATTTATAACAAGAAGCAAGAATCAGACAATTCTAGTTAGTAAAACACAATACATCCAACCATTTTTAAGAACCTCTGCATCCATTGTAGGGTTTACAGGGGTCCATTCTATTAGGGAAGAAGTCAATTTTGACAAAACAGCTTGGGCAAGCCCTATCATTACCATGAGTCAATGTCTGACCAATGACACTACTGTTATATCCAAAGAGCAAGCCTGGTGTTGGGACTCAACTTGACCCCAACTCCAGACATCATGGCAGGAATTGGGATGCGTATCCCTGAAGCAGCACTTATAAAAATGGCATCAAAGCACATCAGATGTAATTGTATCGCTAGTGGCTCAGAAACATCTGTCAATTAAAACTTGAATGCAAGTGCAGCAAATCTGAAAAATAAAGTGAGTTAAAATTGAAGAGTCTTAACATGCTGTACATGTCGATAACTGTCTCACAAACAGGTATAACACTCGTGGATATCTGATGCTAGTCTATTTAACTTTCAGTTAGATCCTCATACGTATGAGAGTCAAATTGAGCTTTTCTATTTTCCTCTTTTACAGTACGTAACGGAGTACAAGACCATTCCTACAGGAAATATCACTGAAGGAAATGCCACTTTTCTAAAGGTATGAAGAAATTTTAAATATTGATATGCAGAGTAATGCTCATACCAATCTCTTTTGTGTGTTAATAGTGCTCAAATGCTACATAATCGCCCTTTCATTAACTTTATGAAACATAGGAAATTGTCTCCATTCTCAAAGATGTTCCAAGCTTAGTGATTCGAATGGCTGCTCCAATTAAATATGAATTTGTCATATCGTGAATCATGACTTAACATTCAGAATAAACAGGTGAATATGGATGGTTGACCTGAAAAGCTGTTTTTGTTTTTTTGGATAATTATATCAATCACATAGAAGCAACAGAGCGAGTGCTATACTGTGTATGCTCAGGGAGGAAAGGATAGTGAAAGCTTGTATTCACACCACAAGTGCATATTTCCTAAACTGCATTGGGATGCACAATTCAGTAAGTTCAATCTGTAAGAAAGTTTTATGTGTCAGAAGCCTGTGTTGGCACAAAGATGTACAGTAACTTTGTATTAATAAGCATAAGTGACTTATTTGATGTTTCTTTTGCTAGCACAAGGTAATCAGCCAGACTGAGCTTCAATGCATTTAGATTTTTATTCACCAGAAGTATTTTTACCAACAGTTATAATAATCTCTTTAAAACCAAGCCAACTTCCTCATCCATGCCCATGCTCTTGTATTACAATTTCTAAGTTTGTCTCTGTAATAGAAGCAGATCCATTTACTAAAATAAAACACAGATTCTCAGCCAGTCTTGCGAATTTGCCATTCCAGGTCCTGATTATTTAAGTAAATATGCACGTAGGAAAATAAATGGAGCATTTTCAAGTAAAAAAATAGTTCCAAGTTCAATGTTAGACTTATTTTAAAATCTTAGGCTCTGAAGGATTACAAAGAAAAAAGAAAAAACTATTTTTGGAAATTTTGAAAAGCGCTGTGCAAAAGGTTTATTGAAAACTACTATAAAACAACTGTTCAGAAAAAATATATATACTGTATATATACAGTATATATTGTATACTCTATATATATAAAATCCTAAGCCTAAAAGTGCAATGGTGATGTTTTTATGTCATGTTTTTTGTCACGCTTTAAATCAGGCTTATTTTAAAGCCTACATATATATGTTTGGTATCATTCTTTTCAGAATTTTTCAAACGTTAATGTGAAGTTGATAGATTTTCAGATTCTTATTCTGTTTTTAAATTATAAACTAAAAAATATCAACAACTCACATCTCACGAGATGGAACTTTATGCCAAAAGATTAAGCCACACCCAGTGCCAGAAACAAAAGACAAAGAGTAGGACAGCTGCTGTGCAGGCTTTTAAATGTTCAAAGCTCCATGCGAGATGCAAATCACACAGCACAGCAACAGCTGATCGAGCAAAGAAGAGGGAAGCAAGAAGAGTGTGTATATATATATATATATATATATATATATATATATATATATATATATATATATATATATACGAGGGGCATTCAGTTAAAAACAGGAATTTTCATATTCTGTTCTTATAAAGAGTGCAAGGTAGACCTCATTGGAAAAACACATGCATGGTTGAACTTGTCGTTATTAATGGTAGCTGCACTTTCCCCTCTTCCTGTCAGCTGTAATCAACATGTTGGAGCAGGAGGTACACAGTATTGTTGCACAGCAAATTATTGTTAAATTTTTGAAAAATGAAGAAGTCATTCCATCTCATATTTGTACAAGACTTAAAAATCAGTTTTGGAGATGAGTGTCTCTCTCTCTCTCAGTCTAGAGTGTATGATTGGTGCAAGTCATTCAGAGGGTGACTATCATCTCTTCGGTCCACTTAAGGAATTTTTAGGAGGGAAGAAATTCAAGTCGAATGACGAGGTTATTGATGCTGTGCAAGGATGGGTCAACATGCGGTCAAAAGACTTCTTCTCTTGTGGGATTATGAAGCTTCCTGAGAGCTGGAACAAGTGTACTGCAGTGGCAGGAGACTACATAGAAAAACAGTGTATAAGTTGTTTGATTGTATTCAGTAAATAAAATGTACTCATAAATTCCTGTTTATATTTGAACGACCCTTGTATATATATATATATATATATATATATATATATATATATATATATATATTTTGTATGGCCCCACTTAACTGAAATGTTTTTGGAATATTAAATGGGGCACAGCTAGATAGGACAGAATTTGAAAGTTAGTCTTTAGGTAAAATGTGACAACCCAGGAAATACTCTCAGCACAGTTACAGTGGAAAGCCATGTTTTATTAACCTGGGCAAATTATGTTTGTTCAGCTGTCTTATGACTTTGCCAGGCTGAAGTGAATGTCTTAACTGCATCTGTTCAGTGAGATGTGAACATTATGTGTATTTAATGGAAAATTTCAGTAAGTGTGGAAAAAGCAAACATGAAATGATTCTTTTGAATCTGTAGGTTAGCATAAGTTTAGTGATTCCTCATCAGATAGTAATGAGCATTTAATAGTCATCACAACATTAATAAGAAAAATGAGTGCCTAGAAAAACAATCCGCTCATAACAGTATATTATAAGATGTGATTACACTGTTCAGGTTGATGATTGCAGGCACAAGCATAGGAGAAAAGAGTTGCCAAGTCAGAAACTGAATTTAACAACATCCAAGGTGTGGCAGAAAATACAGATGCTAAAGGATTAAAAACCAAGGGCTTATCCAGTTACAGCCACATTTTTACTGCTGTCAGAATGTAATGCTTTCTACATCTACTTTGATTGTGTGACATGTATGGGGCATTGCAGAGTCCAAGAAACAACAACACAACACAATCATGAGTTCAAATACAAGGCATTTATTTGACACAATATCTACACAGGGTTTCAGTTTCCTTCTTTCTAGACCGTACAATAAGCAAAAGGTTTCACCTTCCACACCTCCCATGCAGTCTTATCCACCTCCTCCCAACCCTGACCGCCTGATGGACAGAGGCAGCCCCTTTTAGGCTGGAACTAGGAATACTTCCAGTGTCAATGAGGAAGCCCTGCTGGGTCAGGCAGAAGCCCCTTAAAGTAGGTCTAGCCCTCCCTAGCAGCATCTCCCCCTGAAAGTGCCAAGGGAACCCAGTAGGGCTGCCTCGTGGGACCGAAACTCCCAACATGCCCTGCAGGTACATAAAGGGGCATAGTGGTCCAGGAATGCTGCCATCCTCTGTGTGTCAGGGGAGTATGTACTCTTGGAATGCAGCCCCCCTCCCTGTTCCTTGCACTACACTGGCCTCACTGCCAAGTAAGCGTTTAGGATTATCCTGGCGGGGCTGTCAGCCCTGTACTGCCCTCCATTACAGTTGTTACAGCAAAAGTTCTCCCATGCAAGTTTCTGTATCAGCACTGTATCAGTTCTGTATCAGTATTATCCAGTCTACTCTGCTTTGATATAAGGAGACTTTAGCTGTCATTTTTTCAGACATATTTCACATCTGTGTGTGTCTGCAGTTCCCACCTGATTCAGAAAGGAAACAATGAAACTTTTGCTTCAATAAACAAACACACATCCTCCACCCTTACCCTGAGCACTGGTGTGCTGCAAGGATGTGTACTAAGTCCCCCTCTCTATGCATTCTTCACCCATGACTGTCAACCCATCCACCAATCAAACATTATTGTTAAATTTGCGGATGATACTAATGTAACAGACAACAGTGAAGCTGCATATAGGGAAGAAGTTCAGAATCTGACAGCATGGTGCAACACCAACAACCTTGTCTTAAATACCAAAAAGACCAAAGAAGTAATTCTGGACTTTAGGACCACTAAAAAGACCAATCACAGTCCGATAACAATCAATGCAGATGCTGGGAAGAGAGTTTCCACCTTTATATTTCTAGGAGTCACCATCTCAGAGGACCTGTCCTGGGCTGACAAAAACTTGGCTATAATTGGCAAAGCACAACAACGCCTCTGTTTTCTCAGGAATCTAAGGAGAGCTGACCTCCTCCAGAAGCTGCTGGTTAATTTCTATAGATGCACTATAGAGAGCATCTTAACTAACTGCATGATGGCCTGCAGATACAACAGCTGCACCAAGGCTGCTAAAGAAGCCCTGCAGCGGCTCGTAAAAACAGCAGAGGCCATTATTGGGACTGAACTGCCATCACTCGAACTTTTGTTAAGACTTGCTGTGTGAGAAGGGCCAAAAACATTCTCAAGGACAAAACTCATCCTGGAAATTCTTTGTTTCAGCTCCTCCTGTCAGGAAGACGCTTTAGGTCAATCTGTGTACGCACAAACAGACTAAAAAATAGCTTTTTCCCATCTGCCATAAACTTTCTGGACTCTGAATCTCCTCAGTCTGAGATCATTTTTAATTGAACATGTGCAATAAGCTATATTGGTAATGTGCAATATACTAATGTAACACAATATGTATATATATATATAATATGTAATGTACTATTCATTAACAGGTACAATAACAATTTACGCTGCTGTACTTTGAGCAATAATACTTTGCTCTGGTTACTTGATCACTTAACACTGTATACGACATATTTGGAATTATTTGACTTTTCTTTAAATGCCCCTTGGGGCTGTCACGAAAAATAATTTCATTGTGTTACACAATGACAATAAAGTGCTTGAACTTGAACTTGACTCAGCGACACCATCTACAACTGGATCTTGGACTCAAACTGGAGGACCTCAGCATGAACAGATTAGTTGCAACACTTCCTCCATACTGATTCTCAATACAAGCAACTTACAGAGTACTGTGCCGAGCCCCCCACTGTACCCCATAACTCTGACTTTGTGTCCAGACACAGCTCCAACTCCATCATTAAATTTGGTAACAAGCCATCATAGGCCAGATCACAAACAATAAAAAGATGGCTTACAAAGAAGAGATTTTCCTTCTGGAATTGACGTGCAATTACAAATCAGGACACTCAATATAGAGCACACTGCCATCTGCATCAGAGAGGATAGAAGGCTGAGTAGGACAAATGGGGGGAGAAAAAAGGATACAAAAATAAGAACAAAGAAACAGCAATTGTTGTCGGGGAGAGGTAGAGGAGGATGAGCTGGGAGGCATTTGTATTGCTGATTAAATTGCGCAGAGTAGGACAGAGGACCAAGTGAAGCTTTGAGAGATGTGGAAGTGCTCTCTTCAGGTGAAGAGCCAAAAGGTGAGCTGTGGAGAGGACAGCAAGGATGGTCATGGCGCCCCAAGAACTGGAGGTTCGGGTCTGTGGGTACTGGAGGAAGTGGTGGGCTGCATCTGAGGAAATAACCAGGATCCTGATGAGGACAGGAAAGATGAAGAAAAAGAAACAATATAGGGGAATCCCTCCTCTATGGATTTTAACTTATTTATTGGGTTATTTTTAACCTTCAGTTATATGCAGTGGTTTTTATCATGGACGATTTATTGCACAGCACTTTCCTTTTAGTTGGAATGCTGTTGTTTGTTGTAAATAACACACTTTTGCACCACCTCTGGCTGTTATGTGTCCTCATTGCCTGGCTCATCCTGAGATATGACTATTGATGGTCCTGAGTTCAAGGAAGTGCTGGCAGCTGCAGCCCACCCAGGCCATCACACAACCGTGTTCCTTATGTCTCGTAGGTGCATTGTATGACTGGCACTTCCAGGTGATCTCTCATTGGTTGTCAGTTCTCCTGTACACAAAGCCCACCCCTACAACTTAAGACAAAAATGTTTTATTCTTTTGGGGGGAGTCCCAGACTGATTGGAGTGAGTGGCAGGGCACGTCACACTACATGACTGCAGGTCGCTGGAGTGTACTGCAACTTCCTCCAACTCACAAAGATTATGTCAATGAAGTGTGCAAAAAAAGAAAAAGTCATGTAATGTGACATGGCCTTTAGTTTACTTAAATATTCAGATGATGTGTAACAAAGGTGGAGTGGTCATATGACTCCAATAGCTTAGAAAATGTGATAAACAGGAGGAAAACATGCAGTCCATCATGCACATGTGTGTCAAACTTTTGAGCATCTTACAGAACTCTCGTTAATTTTAATATATAATGTGTTTATTTTGTAGGCTTGTGCCTTTACTTTATATGAAAAAATGTTTAATATTTTTATGTTAACTGAATGATTATTTCAATATACTGTGGGGTATTGGCAAGTTCCAGGAAGGTACAATAACCTACATCAGGTTTGCTCCAGTTGTGTCCTTTGTAGCCATGACACATTTTTATTGTGCTATGGCTGTTTTTGTTCAATCTGAGTACAACATTTTGCTCAGCTAATAGGAATAAAACAATTCAGAGACTGACTGTCTTTCTGAATCCAGCAGGCTCATGCTCTGTTGAAAATAAAAACCTTGGATCACCCAACTCCTCATGAGCCTAACAGAATGCTTTGTCAAAATTAAATCATACACGGAAAGTGCAATTTTTTCACATTTTTTCAATGATTTATTATGTATGATTTCATAGATTCCAGTTGGCACGGAAGCTGAGGGCATGAACATCTTGGGTCTGGTTCTCTTTGCCATTATATTTGGAATAGCTCTGCGAAAGCTTGGATCTGAAGGGGAAGAATTAATCCGGTTTTTCAATTCTTTTAATGAAGCAACAATGGTCATTGTAACGTGGATTATGTGGTAAGTAACCAACAAAACTTTTATAATGCAAATCTTAACAGTGGCCATGACATCCTTGAGAGGCCATCACAATGTGAGCTGCTTGCTCAAATTATGCACAAATTACACAGGCCGCTTTTTTAAAAGTAATACTTTGAGATGAATTATAAGTATCTGCTCAATATTTAATGCGACTTGAGTATTAGAGTGCATTTTCAGAATTAGTCTTGTCCATTAGAAAATGTATAATAAGTGATTCGTGTCAGTTTGAAGTTCAGTGTGTTCTCAGTAATGAGCTTACATGATCACTAAATGAGAGAAATGCATAAATGGGAAATGTTGATGCTGGACGTTTAGTTTGCAATTGGGATAATACTAAGTACATGATATGCATTGTGGACGAGATGTGTGTGTGTTTGAGAATGAACACTTTTCAAATGAGGTTGCTTTTTTTATTGCTCTTCACAATAGGTTGGCCTATAGGGCTATAATGATCATTTCTAGGATGTAAAAATATAAATATTAAGAATATGCTATAGACCAACAGCATATAAAACAACAGCAGACTTTTTTTGTTATTTGTTTCTTGGGTATTGAGGTGCCTGAAATATATTTTGAACAGTCTTGCAAACCTTAATAAAATATCCATACTGTGGAAGAGGCTGGTGGAGTCCATCTCAGAGAAGCTCAACATTTGGTGGGAGGTTTATTTTGCATGAAAGGTGTGATGCTTTCATCAAATTCTCTACTAAGCTTGCCCCTAATGGGTTATGACCTACTAAAATGATTAGTTAACTAGAACCAGTTAACTACCAACAGGGAATAAGACCAAATACAAAATTAAATTCAATCCAAACAGCCAACATCATGCCGTATTTTGGCCCCATTCATGTTTTATTGTTCTTCAGTATTGTGGAACTGTAAGAAAATGAGGGATTACTGTTTCTCCTTCCAGGGACACCAAATAAATGTAGGAAATGGTGTATGGACATTAGAAAAATACTTGATTGATTGATATTAATCAATCAGTTAATTATCAGTTTTGCCTCTCACAATGCCAGTCAATAATTAAATCATTCAGTAAGGCTCACACTTTATTTAACTTGCCTTTCTCTGTTGTAGGAAGGGGTTTCTGGCCATTAGACTTCTTTCCCGTTAACTGAAGCACAATTATTTTAAGAAGCAGAGTGATACAATTTATTGATTAACACAAGAATTATTGAAATATAACTGCATACATAATAAAATATAAGACAGAAAATACAAAGAAACATGTAGCACAGAAGAGGTTGGCTGTTTACTGGCTATTTAGACTTCTAGTTTGTTTTGGCTCAGGTAAAATTTTACGATACCAAGTCTTTTAGGATGGTGTCTGATGCCGTGTGGAGCTGAGTGTTGTTGCTTTGAGTTCAAGTGGAGGACTCTTCTTGCGTTGGAAGGCACTCTTTGGTTTTGCTACATGGTCCTTTGTCTGTGGTGTGGTGTGGTGCTACTGTTCAGTCATTTCAGACAGGACTCAGTCACTGGCACAGAGCTTGGCTTGGCAGAGTGGATGTTAGAGCTGCTTCAGGACGGCATGTCCAAGGCTCAATGGAGAGTTGCTCTCAGGCCAAAGAAAGTTTGTGAGCTCTTTGCTCCGCAGAGAGTGGATGGCTTCTGACCCCAAAGAGATTAGCTCATTAACTTTCAGGTCCCCAAGGAGACAGGAGAGATGATTGCAGCTAGTTTTGAAGGAAGGTCAAACCTGAAGCGATCGTTTTAATGACTCTTGCAATTACAGATCCTGTGCTTGCTTATAGGCGCTGTGAAATAATCAGCCTTGACACGCGCTAAAAGGTTTGGGGCAGCCACCCCTATACTTGAGATTTGCCTACAAAAAGAGAAAATAGGTTGCACAATTGTGTATAGATTGAGTTCAAAACAGAACTGATTATCAGAGGAAAGATGGCGGGGTTTTAAGGCCGGTTAGGGGAAGTGATGTCATCGGGTCCAGAACCGGAAGTGAGGTCATCAGGCCCAGAACCAGAAGTGATGTTGTCAGACCCAGGCAGAATTTCCAGTGTTTGATCTACAGGATTATTGCACTCTGCCACTCCATGGCCTGGTGTAGAATTACTTTCTTTTGAGCCCTTTAGCTGTCTTCCATGAGCATGTGTGTGACAGTGCATTATTCTGCCCATCACATCCAGACACGATTCAGCCTGAGATGAATGTCTATTTGGGAGCCTTCTTGTGTGAAGGAGTTTCCCCAGAGGTGGCAGTTCAACTGTGATTTACACCTTTGTGATCAGATGAAGCACTGAGCTGACCAAAATGCTGGTAGAACTGTAGTTCAGCCATTCAGTCAGGAATGCAGGTGAGGGGTGTATACTGTAGCTAAATTTCTGCATCTGTGTTAAATCTGCCATCTTAACAGGCCTCGTGTGCCACTAAAAGCCAGGCAGAATAGGCAATGTTCACATGTAAATATAAACAAGATTCATATTGTACAGCAGGGGTCTCAAACACGATTTAATTGAACTGCCAAAATCTGTTTTACTTTGCAGCATTTTCCTCACAATACTGTTTCCAGTCTGACAGTCAGACTTAAAATACCATTTTTGTTACTTACCTCAACATTCGGTGTTGTTACTTTTACTTCCAGTGACGTCAGTTAAACATAAATGCTTGACATAAACAACGTTTGAAAATTACTTTGTATAGTTCTTGCTGTAAATTGTACGCCTCATTGTTGATTGAAGTCAATAATGTTGTCTTCGTCATCGAAAAAGCGCAAGATTGCTAACAAAAAATGAATATTCCAGGATAAATGGGCAAATGTAAATTCTGTCATGAAGACAGAAGTTGGAGACAGAGCCCATTTCTCGTTTGTTTGCAGTTTGTCTCGGTGTTTAAGGAGTACAGTGTGCATTGACATTACAATACACTGCATCGAGAACTGTATGGTGCATTGTCTGGCAAACTGCGCGAGGAAAAGGTTCAGCAACTGAAATCATCAATTACAAAACAGCAAACTCTTTTCTTGAATGTTAGTAAGTTAAGCAAAGATTCTGTAAAAGTGAGTTTTGTCCTCTGTGATATGATAGCAAAATCTTTGGACCGTTCACAGAAGGCCAATTCATAAAAGATTATTTTATAATGGCATATGAAATTATTTGTCTGGACAAAAAGAAACTGAAGGCATAATAAGTTTGTCCACAAATACTGTTGCTAGAAGAATCACCGAATCAGCTAGTAGCATTCATCAGCAACTGATTACAGCAGCACAAGGTTTTGAAGCATATTCTGTAGCGCTTGATGAGAGTACTGGTGTAACACATACTGCATACTGTGCTGTGTTCATTCATGGGGATGATGAAAACCTAAACGTAACTGAAGAATTATTACATTTATTACCTATGAAAGGCACAACGACTGGTCGTGACATTTTTCAAGAATTGGAAGGTTGTATTAACAGAGCAGGACTGCCATGGGATAAACTCGTGTCAGTGGCAACAGACAGTGCACCAGCAATGTGTTCTGAAAACATTGATGTTGTGGGATTATTGAAAGCAAAACAAAACCAGCTTTCTTTTGTTGGATCCTTTTGGAGCAGCTGCTGCTTCACCACCTGAGGCCACAGGTCCGCCATGCCCTCGACCCTCTGCAGTTCACATACCAGGAGAAGGTGGGAGCGGAGGATGCCATCATCTATATGCTACACCGATCACTCTCCCACTTGGACAGACGCAGTGGTGCAGTAAGAATTATGTTTCTGGACTTCTCTAGCACCTTCAACACCATCCAACCTCTGCTCTTTAGGGACAAGCTGACAGAGATGGGAGTAGATTCATACCTGGTGGCATTGATCATGAACTATCTTACAGACAGACCTCAGTATGTGCGTCTCGGGAACTGCAGGTCTGACATTGTGGTCAGCAGCACGGGAGCGCCGCAGAGGACTGTACTTTCTCCGGTCCTGTTCAGCCTATATACATCGGACCTCCAATACAACTAGGAGTCCTGCCACGTGCAAAAGTTCTCTGACGACACTGCTATCGTGGGCTGCATCAGGAATGGGCAGGAGGAAGAGTACAGGAACCTAATCAAGGACTTTGTTAAATGGTGCGACTCAAGCCACCTACAATTGAACACCAGCAAAACCAAGGAGCTGGTGGTGGATTTTAGGAGACCCAGACCCCTCATGGACCCCGTGATCATCAGAGGTGACTGTGTGCAGAAGGTACAGACCTATAAATACCTGGGAGTGCAGCTGGATGATAAATTGGACTGGACTGCCAATACTGATGCTCTGTGTAAGAAAGGACAGAGCCGGCTATACTTCCTTAGAAGGCTGGTGTCCTTCAACATCTGCAATAAGATGCTACAGATGTTCTATCAGACAGTTGTGGCGAGCACCCTCTTCTATGCGGTGGTGTGTTGGGGAGGCAGCATTAAGAAGAGGGACGCCTCACGCCTGGACAAACTGGTGAGGAAGGCAGGTTCTATTGTAGGCACGGAGCTAAACAGTTTGACATCCGTGGTGGAGCGACGGGCGCTGAGCAGGCTCCTGTTAATTATGGAGAATCCACTGCATCCACTGAACAGTGTCATCTCCAGACAGAGGAGTAGCTTCAGCGAGAGACTGCTGTCACTTTCCTGCTCCATTGACAGACTAAGGAGATCGTTCCTCCCCCACACTATGCGACTCTTCAATTCCACCCGGGGGGGTAAATGTTAACATTATAAGTTATTGTCTGTTTTACCTGCATTTTTATCACTCTTTAATTTAATATTGTTTTTTATCAGTAGACTGCTGCTGAAGTATGTGAATTTCCCCTATCTATCTATCTATCTATCTATCTATCTATCTATCTATCTATCTATCTATCTATCTATCTATCTATCTATCTATCTTTTACTGCAGTACACTGCATTCTGCATCAGGAAGCGCTGTGTGGCAAAAGTCTACAAATGAAAGAAGTTATGGACATTGTTGTTAAGATGGTTAATTTAATACGAGCAAGAGGTTTCAACCACAGGCAGTTCACTTCATTCTTGTCTGATATGGACACTGAATATGGAGAGTTGCTGTATCATACTGAAGTCAAATGGTTGAGTCGGGGAAACGTATCGAGGAGATTTTTTGCTTTAAGGCAGGAGTTCGCACTTTTTATGGCATTGAAAAATAAAGACGTTTGCCAACTTTATGATCCGTCTTTTCTATCAGATTTAGCGTTTCCTACAGATGTCACAGAACACCTCAACACACTCAACTTGAGGCTCCAGGATCCAAAGCAGGTCGGGCAGTTTGGCTCATTTCTTAGCTATACAGTCGTTGGTACGCGTTGAACCAGACCGTTTGAAATATTTCTTAGATATCATTTCTGAATTACCTGAAGAGTTTGATTGACATTTTGAGGAGTTCCGGGCTCTTGAACCTCAATTTGCATACTTTGCATCTCCGTTTGCGGCGAACGTTGCTTGCGTTTCAGAAGATTTACAGATGGAGATTGTGGACTAGATGAGCATCTGCGTGCAACATTGCAATTGGCTACCACACATGACATCAAGCCCAGTCTTGACGTTCTTGTGTCTGCAAATGCTGCCAACTGAGCAGTCAGACTGCATTTAACGACATTTAAACATTTTATAATAAGCACGTTGTGTAAACTCATAAACCTAGCTGTATTATTGTAGTAATGTAGTATTGTGGTTCAAATAATTGATTAACAATAATATTGTACTGTATTTGGATCATTTAGAAATCAATGCGACTAGCACTTTTTTTCCATGTGCGGTCCATATATCCCACTGAGTTTGAGACCCCTGTTGTACAGTATATATTTTGAAAGCTTCTCTATTCGCTTTAATGGGATGGGATGGGATTTAAAAAAAGAAACACACATCATCACTGAAATTGATAATCAGTGACTATTGGGATGGGGGCGGCATGGTGGCGCAGTGGTAGCGCTGCTGCCCTCGCAGTAAGGAGACCCGGGTTCACTTCCCGGGTCCTCCCTGCGTGGAGTTTGCATGTTCTCTCCGTGTCTGCGTGGGTTTGCTCCGGTTTCCCCCCACAGTCCAAAGACATGCAGGTTAGGTCGATTGGCGATTCTAAATTGGCCCTAGTGTGTCTTTGGTGTGTGAGTGTGTTTGTGTGTGTCCTGCGGTGGGTTGGCGCCCTGCCCGGGATTGGTTCCCTGCCTTGCACCCTGTGTTGGCTGGGATTGGCTCCAGCAGACCCCCGTGACCCTGTGTTTGGATTCAGCGGGTTGGAAACTGGATGGATGGATGGATGACTTTTGGGATTAGCAGGGTAAGCTAATGCACCAATATCAATGTTTGGATTTGTACAGCTTTATGGCCTTTTTTATAAGGTGGTAAATTAAATATGCCTTGGGTTTTATTAACATTTTTCCATACAAATTGTTTGTTTCATATACTGTTTTTTTAATTACTTATCCCATATTTACAATTCAGTGCACACATTTTGTATATAAAGTACTGTATATGTTAAAGAACAATCCAGTAAGTAAAGCACCAAATGTTCCACATAAATATTAAGGAACTGCTCAACAACCTCATCTTTTTTGAGATTAGAAATGAGCATCAAACTCTCTCCTCAGCTATAATACATACAGTTAGGTCCATAAATATTGGACAGAGACAACTTTTTTCTAATTTTGGTTCTGTATATTACCACAATGAATTTTAAATGAAACAACTCCGATGCAGTTGAAGTGCAGACTTTCAGCTTTAATTCAGTGGGGTGAACAAAACGATTGTATAAAAATGTGAGGCAACTAAAGCATTTTTTTAACACAATCCCTTCATTTCAGGGGCTCAAAAGTAATTGGACAAATTAAAATAACTGGAAATAAAATGTTAATTTCTAATACTTGGTTGAAAACCCTTTGCTGGCAATGACAGCCTGAAGTCTTGAACTCATGGACATCACCAGATGCTGGGTTTCGTCCTTTTTAATGCTCTGCCAGGCCTTTACTGCAGCGGCCTTCAGTTGCTGTTTGTTTGTGGGCCATTCTGTAAGAAGTTTAGTCTTCAACAAGTGAAATGCATGCTCAATTGGGTTAAGATCAGGTGACTGACTTGGCCATCCAAGAATTTTCCACTTCTTTGCTTTAATAAACTCCTGGGTTGCTTTGGCTGTATGTTTTGGGTCATTGTCCATCTGTATCATGAAACGCCGCTCAATCAATTTGACTGCATTTACAGTAGCTGGATTTGAGCAGACAGTACGTCTCTGAACACCTCAGAATTCATTCAGCTGCTTCTGTCCTGTGTCACATCATCAATAAACACTAGTGTCCCAGTGCCACTGGCAGCCATGCACGCCCAAGCCATCACACTGCCTCCACCGTGTTTTACACATGATGTGGTATGCTTTGGATAATGAGCTGTTCCACGCCTTCTCCATACTTTTTTCTTGCCATCATTCTGGTAGAGGTTGATCTTGGTTTCATCTGTCCAAAGAATGCTTTTCCAGAACTGTGCTGGCTTTTTTAGATGTTCTTTAGCAAAGTCCAATCTAGCCTTTCTATTCTTGAGGCTTATGAGTGGCTTGCACCTTGCAGTGCACCCTCTGTATTTACTTTCATGCAGTCTTCTCTTTATGGTAGACTTGGATATCGATACGCCTATCCCCTGGAGAGTGTTGTTCACTTGGTTGGCTATTGTGAAGGGGTTTCTCTTCACCATGGAAATGATTCTGCGATCATCCACCACTGTTGTCTTCCGTGGACGTCCAGGTCTTTTTGCGTTGCTGAGTTCACCAGTGCTTGCTTTCTTTCTCAGGATGTACCACACTGTAGATTTTGCCACTTGTAATATTGTAGCAATTTCTCGAATGGGTTTTTTCTGTTTTTGCAGCTTAAGGATGGCTTCTTTCACCTGCATGGAGAGCTCCTTTGACCGCATGTTGTCTGTTCACAGCAAAATATTCCACATGCAAGCACCACACCTCAAATCAACTCCAGGCCTTTTATCTGCTTAATTGATAATGACATAACGACGGACTTGCCCACACCTGCTCATGAAATAGCCTTTGAGCCAATTGTCCAATTACTTTTGACCCCCTGAAATGAAGGGATTGTGTTACAAAAATGCTTTAGCTGCCTCACATTTTTATGCAATCGTTTTGTTCACCCTGCGGAATTAAAGCTGAAAGTCTGCACTGCAATTGCATCTGAGATGTTTCATTTAAAATTCATTGTGGTAATGTTCAGAACCAAAATTAGAAAAAAGTTGTCTCTGTCAAATATTTATGGACCTAACTGTACAAAAGAATTCTTTGTGACAATACCAAAAGTGATTTGACAGGAGTGAAAACATTTTTTGCAGTCAAGCATATTTAGTGACTTATGTGAATTGAGCTAAATATACTTAAAATGAAGGAAACTGCTAAAATTTGGAAGGAACCCATAGAATTGTGAAGGTGTTGGCTGGAGGACAGCGAGATGTCACAGGTTGACTCTTTGTTGAAGGAGAAAAAAGTTCCAGCTATTGTGCAGAGAACTTGAAGAACATGGTGCAATAACATAAGCAGGTGACCAATAACAGCGACATTAATGCCTTGCTAAATAATAAAAATGAACAGAATATGTTGTCACATGTCTGTCACATTGGCACTGACCACAAATGCCTAGCAGCTACTGTGACATATTAGGAAATTAATAAAGTCAGCATAAATGTATCATGAAAACCTCCATATTTTACGTGAACAGTAATTTATATGTTGCATTTTACCTATAAATGTATATTTATATTTTATTTATTGAACTTCTACAGTTTAATAAATAAAATATCAAATAAACATTTTCATTAAAGGACAACCCTGCTGGATGCCTTTGCTGTACATGAGGCCTGGTCTCGTCTTATAAATTACGAGGACTGTACCTTTTCACTGTACCATGGAACAAGAAGGCTTAAAATTATTCTGCATGTGACATCTGCATTTCCACCTTCACCTTAAAAAGTTTTTTTTTTCTGCTGTTCTGTGAAATTATTCCAGTGACTGCTAATCTGGTCATTTACTGGCAGATTATTAAAACACAGTATGAGACGGCTCAGCTCAAAGGGGGGCGCCTGCTCTTATTAAATCATTTAAAGAGCTAGAGATTAGGTATTTTCAGTGCCAGGAAATGTATGTGGTGTTAACTCAGCTGTCGCTGGGCCATATTCAGAAAACTTTGAGCTACACTTTTGGCTCATTTTCCCCTTCACTTGAATTCTGAGACTGGTTGTGTGCTTTGTAAATGAGAAGGCTGCGAGACAGACATTCTGTATGCACAACAATATTTACACCACGCATCTTTAAGTCTGTTAATTGAGTAGTTAACTGATTTCACTGCTTAATGTAGCAACGCTTGTGAAATGTCATCAGCTTTCTAACGGTGAACTGCCTGCTGGTCCAGGAGTGTCACTGTGGCTTTTCTGTGGAGCTTTTTCTTAACTTCAAGTCAGTACCTGTGATTACTAGAACATTTATCTAGTCTTAGCTCTCTGACTTCTTTTAATAGTGGAGTTTTAATTTTTCTATTAATTTACAATAGTGTTAGTTGTTGGTAGAGGGCTTAGTGCACAAAAGTTTTCTTTTTCATTTCCATTTATGTTAAAGATTGTGAGTGATGAATTATTTCTTCTAGCCGGGACCCAGCTAACAATGAGGTGTAAATATTGCCATAGACAATAGCTAACTAAGGCCACTTTATACATATGGCATTTGTGCTCAACATAAGGTAGATGTTTAATTAGATATATAGAAGAAAATAAATTACAAGTGGATCGAAGATCTGTGAAATGTATTGTTCATGGTATCAGAAAAGTAACATATACACTGATGGAAATGCCTGACTTGGGAGGATAAGCATAACGATAAGCCACATTTTAATACACAAATAATAATTACAGCAAGAATTGGCTTCTGATTAATAAACAGTTTGCATCAGCTTGGTTAGACCTGAATTTGAAATTAAATTGACTTCAGTGGCAAACACAATAAACATAATTCTGAATCTGAAGGTGCCCTGTTATTGAATGGCACCTCTTCTAGGGCTCCCTGCTTTACATTCAGTGTTTCTGGGGTAGACCCCAGCCCACCATATGTTTGAGCTGGATTCTGAATGGATGAATGTATGACTTTCACAGCAAAGTGAACATTGAATTGATATACATAACTGGGAGATGGAGAGCTGGAACAAGTCATTAATTTAAATGACATTTTCCATTAAGAATAGGGATTGGTCTCAGATTAAGACAATGGTTAGAATAAAAACCCGCAGCCACTATGGCGCTCCAGGGCCAGGGCTACCTACCCTGTGACAGAGTCATTTGTGTTAATAATTCTAACCTAAAAATTAGAGGAGGAATGGATATTTCTAAGAAATTAGTATTGTGATTCTAAGAACCACCAATTAATTCCTGTCTGAACTAGTCTTTCAAAAGAAAAGCAACTGACATGTTCCCTTTTATTCCTTGCAGGTATATTCCTATTGGAATCACGTTCCTGGTAGCAAGCAAAATTGTAGAAATGGAAGACATTGTTCTCCTCGTCACCAGTCTTGGAAAATATATACTTGCATCGATTCTTGGGCACATAATACATGGTGGAATAGTCCTGCCTCTTATCTACTTTGGACTCACCCGAAAAAACCCTTTCAGTTTTCTCTCAGGCCTGATTACTCCCTTTGCAACTGCTTTTGCCACCTGCTCCAGGTGTGTTCATTTTTCTGAAAATCTATATTGATTTTATTGTTATCTGTTTTCTAATATGTTCATCAACTTACATAGATAGATAGATAGATAGATAGATAGATAGATAGATAGATAGATAGATAGATAGATAGATAGATAGATCATTATTTGTCCCCAGTTAGGATTAAATATGGGGTAAATCTGACTTTTATGCAGAAATATTATTGTATTATGACATACACAACAACCTCAGGCTCAAATTTACACAAGAATGACTAAAAAGAAAGAAACTTCTGACTAGGCTAAAGATAAAAAGAGCAGTCACAGTCACAGTCAGGCATTATAAAGTCATCAAGCTGTAGATAATAACCCTAACCCTGACCTAAATTCTTGACATACTTCTGCTGAATATTTTGTTGGCTGAAAGTACTCAAAGCGCATGTGTCATTGATCAATATCAAATGTACAATATATAATAGTACTACTACTACAACTAATAATAATAATAATAATAATAATAATAATAATAGTCAAGTGTACAATATGGAAACTTAAACAAGTTTAAGAAAGTTAAAAGGAACTGCATGTTTTAACACACCGTGTGTAAATCAGATGACATACCAAGCAGTCAGGCAGCCTGGCGGCACAGTGTTTAATATCACTGCCTTGCCCCACCTGGTTCTTACTTCAGCCTTTCACAGCAGTACTTTCTGCCTGGCATCTGCATGGAGTCTCTATCCCTGGGCAATCAATTGTTAGCTCTAGCCACTGTGAAAGAGATCTGAGTATAAGTTTTTATTGTGTGAAAAGACACATCTGAATGGAGTGTGTTTCTAGATATAAATAAACTTTAATATCCTACAGTGGCAAATGAATGGAATTATGTACATTACAAATAAAAGACAAGAAAGTCAATAAGGAAGCACAGTTTAATATTATTTACATTACCATTTATTAACATCATAATTCTTAATAAATGCAAGAACCCAATTACAAAATATCCATAGATTTTTATTGTTAACTCACCGTACATTTCTGTATTCTTTATATGTACTGTAACAAAAAGGTGCTATATGGGCGCCAACCCAACACAGACAATCAAGGAAGGCACACTCATAAAAAAAAAAAAAAAAAAAAAAAAAAAAAAACTTTAATTTTCTTCCTCTGTGGGCTACGTCTTCACAACACAGTCCCACACTAAGCACAAGCACAAACTCAAATAAACAGAAATCAAATCTCTCTTCTTTATCTCCTCTACTCCTCTCCGGCAAGCTTAGTCCCTCTCCTCCCGACTCTGGCTCCCGGAGTAGTGTCTGCTGGTTCCTTATATAGGCGTCCCAGCCAGGCAGGGTCCCCGGCCATCCATGACAGTACACATTGAGTGTTGCTTTTATGCTACTTTAGGTGGACCATTAACTTCCTCTGCGACACAGTTAGCACACTTGACTCAAAGCTCCAGCAGACTGTGTTCAAATTTGGACCCAGCTACTTTGTTTGTGGAGTCTGCATGTTCTCCCCATGTCTACATTCAGTTATTCTGGTTTTCCATCGATAACCCAGAGATATGCAGGTTAGGCTAACTGGTAACTCTAAATTCACTCACTGCGAGTAAACAACCGTGTGCCTTGCAAAGAACTGACATTCTGTCCAGTAATTTTTGAATTGTTTCAATTCTGGTCTGATGGGCTGTCAGCCATAACAGTGACCCCGAGCTTCATGCCTTATGCTTAGTTCTGCCAGTATAGTCTCTGTCTCTGAAATCCACAATGGACAGAGCAGATGTGGTAAATGGACGAATGCCATTACGTGTTTTTATTACAAGCCATTTAATGTATGTGCACGGAGCTCCAGGCTGCATGAGAAATAATTTCAATTGATTTGATTTAAATATTATTCAGGGAGAGACCAGCATGCATCAGATATACTGTATACAGTATAACCTAGCCGTTATATTTTGACTATCAGAGCACATAAAACAAGCAACTCAATGGATTGAACCCAAAGGTTAACTGGAAACTCTAAACTCTTCTGGAATAAATAAATGTGAATAAGTGCATTGGTGTTACTGGCACTCCACCCATGGCTGGTTCCTGGTTTGTTGCAACCCTAAAACTTGATTAAGGCAACTGATGATGTATGTTTGGGTGACCGTCTCTGCTAATCCTGCTCTTACTGCAATACAGTAACTGGGAAGCACAGATGTTATCTCATTAATATTTGTTAATGGAATTCAGAAATTACCCGACTAGTATAGTTTGAATCAAAGATTTTGTAGAAAGTCTGGTGAGTTTCTTGAAGGCTATCATTGCCTGTTCTGCACAGCTACATGCTATATCATTTTTAGCTCAATTTACACTTACTGAAGATATAAATATGCTAGTTTTGCTAGTACAGCAAAAAGCAGAACATTGCGAGAAATAAGCAAAATGCTGGTGTTAACTGCTTTATTCATACTAACAACTCAGTTTTTGCAGAAAAATACCATCTTGTAACTTGGTGTGTTTATGTCAAATACTGTGACCTGTAGGGGACGCCAATGAGCCCCAAGCTCTCAAACACACCAAACACCAACAAAAGTCTTGGGTTCAAATAAATAATTTATTTTAGCAAATACCTTCACCAAAGACTTTTTATATAACTTGCAGAAACACCCAAACACAATTCTCTTTTCTTCTTCTGTCTTCCTCTTCTTCCAGTCCTCCAGGTGACCTTCATCCTCCACCTCCCAACTCTGACTTCCTAAGGTGAGGCATCAGACCCCTTTAATGCCAGACCCTTAAAGTTGGGGCGGTCTGTCCCTGCAGCTCCCCCTGGTGGCACGCATGGAACTCAGCAAGCCTGTTTGACTGGACTGCAATTCCCAGCTTGCCTTGTGGGTATCTATGCAGAAACCAAAACCCAGAGAGACTACTGCCTATTGAATCGGGCAAGCAAATAGTCAATGCAGGTGGTCTCCCCCTGTCCTTACATTATACTGGCCTCCCAACCAGGCAGGGTACTATGAACCATCCCAGCTGGAACATGAGCCCATTCTTGGTGCCCATGACAATCTATATACAGTATATAAAACTCAATGTATGCGTGTGTGTATGTATTTATGTTCCAGCATCACTTCCAAATGGCTGGAGCGATTTTCATGAAACTTGGTACACGTTTCTCATTGGTTGACTAAAAATACTGTAGGGTGAAATCAGCCCTAACCCACCCCCTTCTGGGTAGGGTGGGGGGGGTGATTATACGGTCTTGTATGCATGTTATTATCCAGTTCTCACTCGGAATGACCACCAGAGGGCGAACTGGAGGTGACTGCCAGCATTCTTTATGTTTGCACACCACTGTGCCCCTGTTGCTTTTGAAATTAAATAGAGTTGGCTGGTTCTGAGCGTCAGCTGGATGATAACATACATACAAGACTGCAAGAGAAGCACATTAGTGAGTCTTCATTGTTTGTTAATTTATTTTTATTTTTAAAGTTGTGTTTTTTTATTGTATTTTTCTCAATTAAAAAAAAAACACTTTATTTTCCTCCTGGGCAATGCTGGGTATTTCAGCTATGTTAGCTAGTAGATAATAAAATGAGCAAACAGAATCTTAGTCAGGAGACAGGGCAGAATGGAAATAACCAAATAAAATATCTAAAAACTAAAAAAGCAAACCAGAAACGTATACTAAAATCAATTATTACAAAGGTCCTGCCTAACACTAACTCATTTCTTCAGCCCCTCTCTTGCACTAAAGTTGCCTCCATCCAAAGCTCTGATGCATGCCCCTGAGCTCTGTACCTTCTACAGAAGGAGTGATTATGACCCAGCATGTCACTTATCTCCAAATCTTATGACCAGCAAAGGTTATAGTAACAACTGTATAAACAATATGGCCATGGCTATGAAAAGTTAGGCACAAAATGGTAATGAACATGCAAGAAACAGGACACAAAACTAGAATAATAAAAAAAATAAATACACAAAAATGTTTAAAGAAATTCCAAAAATGGAGTAAATAGAGGCAGGGGTGTCCACTATGCATATTCACAGAAGATAATATATGCACCTTACAGAGTCTTTGAGTCCAGGGTAAGCTTTGCTTTGACTACAAGTTACAGAGTGGATGAGCAGATCATGAACATTGTTCTTTGTGGCACAAGCAGCAGACACAGTGAGTTGTGATGACTGGCTCTATGCAACAGCAATCTAGAATGGCATAGTTCTTTTTCCACTTTTGAGAAGAATGCCGAGCACTTGGGACCCCTCTGATAATAAATTTGTACCTCTTAGTAAGAGCAGACTTGCTCGCCACAGAGAACACCACACAGAGACTCACTGTATGTTTTTGATTTCATTTTTCTTTTTCAGCTCTGCTACTTTGCCCTCTATGATCAAGTGCATTGAAGAAAACAACGGTGTCGATAAAAGAATCAGCAGGTTCATTTTACCTATTGGAGCAACTGTAAACATGGACGGGGCGGCGATCTTCCAGTGCATCGCTGCAGTTTTCATTGCCCAGTTAAATGAAGTTGAACTAAATGCAGGACAGATCTTCACTATTCTGTAAGTCACTAAAATTGTCTTTTTTCTGCCTAGCACGAAATCTACAGGATTAATGTTCTTCATTTATTAAGTTAAGTCCAGTGACACAGTAGTTAGCGCAACTGCCTCATGGAAACCCTAAGTTCATGGACCCAATGCTTGTGCCTTCTCCCTGTGTATGTGTAGCTTTGGTTCATGGTTCATTTTTTTCTCCCACATGGTTTAAAATGCTCATACTTGGATAACTGATCGTTCCCAATTTTGCACACATGGATGTGCGGATTAATGGGTCCTGCGAATAACTGAATGTGTTGTCCAAACTAGGGCTGGCTTCTGGCCTTTTGTCATTGCTGCCAAAATAGGCCCTGGCTCCCTAAAACCATGAACTTAACTTAGTGGAATGGAGAGCATTATGTTGAAGCATTAGCCTAAAACAGGGGGCAGTGGGGGGCTTGCTAGTGTTCATTGTACTCTTTCTTTAAACTTCTGTGTAACTGAACTTCTCATGTAAGCTGTTGGCTCAGCCCAGCTGTATTATCATACTATTTCCCTGTACTTCCCCTTTACCTGTTTTCCCAAGGGTAAGTGTACTCGTCAAGTTCGTTATCGGGTTGGTCTACTGTTGCATTTTAAGATGAACACACACATACATAGTTAAACGCATACAAACAGACCACAACAGAGCCCCATGATTGACACACGCACGCTAATTAACCTTTACCACTTTAAACCACACAAGTGCTTTAGGAATAACACAGCCTGTTACTCTCTCAGCACTTCAAGAGACTTACTTATTATCTGCACAAACAACATACAATGTGTTAATGATATCTCAGACCTAAATATTACTTTTGGTCTACAAGAATACATTTAAACATACAAAGGCTCAGCATCCTTGACTGTAGGGCATTTATCAGCCAAGAATACCTTACTTTACGTACTGTTCCCTAACTATTGAGTGGAGCTCACACCCTCAGCCTTAATAAACCTCGCAGCACAGAGGTGATGGCAAATCTCTGGCTGCACCAGGTGCTCAAAGAAATCTAACTTATTACTTCAATCACTCTAGACATTAAGACAAAGCATAGAAAGTTAAAAGCAGCATGGTGTTTATTACAAGAATAATAATACCACCAGTGGAACAAAGAATAATAGAAAATAGTACTGATAGAAACGTCTGGATATATATAGTCTTTAGAAAAAGCTTACGAAAAAGTAAAGATCACAAGAATGAATGTCGCAGGTGGCTTTTTTTGAGCAATCAATGTTCATGAAAATGTTGCTAACTGAAGATTGGATGAAAACTGGTCATATGTGTTGTCGCAGTAGAGGCTTTTGTCCACCTCTTGAACCCTCAGGTACCACTCCAAACACGATGTAAAAGTACGATTCTTGTTTATTGTACAATCACGTGCACAAAGCACCCTCCACTCCACACTACTCATATATTCAATATTCACAATAATAATAACCAATCCTCCTCTCCCAGACACTTCGCCACCCTACCTCCCAGCTCAGCTCAGTATCTGGGCTTTCCCATGAGTCCTTTATACACCCTGACCCGGAGGTGCCTCTGTTCCATTACCCACAAGTCTGTATTCCTTCCAGGTCAGGGTAAACAGTTCTTTTCTTCACCCCGGGAGCACGTCGTTCCTTCCTGTCACGTGACCGTGACGTACTCCCGGGTTATAGGGCACATACGAGCCTACGAGCCCCCCTACAGCGACACCTGGTGGCCCCCAAGGTATCCAGCAGGGCAGCGTATAAAAACTACATAGTCCATGAGGCCCTGCTGGAACTTGGGGGACGTTCAGGCTGTTGGGAGAGCTCCTCCTGGCGGCCTGGGGGTGACAGCCGGAATCGAAAGCCGGCAATCCACCACAGTGTCTATGTTTTCTTTTCTGATGTCACTCTTCCGTCGTCACTGTTTCTCTTCTTCTTCCTCCCTAGTTCCTTACTTCCTTACTCACTTAATCACTCCTCAGACAAGGCATATTTATTCTAAAATTCTACCAGAGGTGTTTTGCAAGATATGACTGATAGATATTCTGATTGGCTGGCTGTCAATATGATGAATGAATTCACTGTCCGTTTTTCCAAACAATAAAACTTTTTTTGGTTTTCCTCCAAGGTATCGGCAGAGCTTCCTTTCCCAGGGTGTAAAATAATTAGATGTCCATCCTTTTCAGGTTATAAAGTAATTGAGCCACCAGCATGTCTTCCTGTCTTTGTTGGAACAACTGTTTTAAAAGTAAGATATAACTGGAAGGAAGACATGCTTTGATTTGTCCTGAATTTAGTCCATCTGTTGTCTTGTCTTGAACAAAATATAATGGAAATATAAACCAAAATGTACAGATTTTGTACCCCACAACACCAGCTCACTCAGGAAAAAATTGTATGAACTTCTTATCAAAGGTGCTCATTGATGCCCTGGCTTCTAGTGTACAAAAGTTCATTAGTATCTGATTTTTTGCTTCAGTTTTATAAGGGTTAAGAATTTCAATTTTTTAATTTCTGTTTTGTTAACTAGATGGTAGTGAACAATGAAGTGCAAATAAAGGGTGGTTAACAGTTGATCAATATGTATGTACTGTATGTATGTTTATTTTTTCATTTTTAAATAACTATTTCAAGGTAAAATTTATAAAACAATTTAAAAGGAAAAAAGTTAGAAGACTGAGAGGTTCCACTCATTACTTTCTAGTCCACAAAATTTTTTGTTGATTTTCCTACAAAGGTAATATACTGAAGCTACATACACTAGCAGGACCCTCCATTCCATGTTATACATGGCATCCTGACACAACACCCTACTACGTGATATTTATTGTATTACACATTTAAGGGCCCATATTATGAAATGCTTAAGTGCAAGTAAGAGGGTAGAGCACAAGAACATAAAGCAGGATTTGAGTTCCAAGAGTGAATGAGCGCTGTCTGTCAAGGAAGCAGTGACCACATCTGACTCATGTTACCGTTCATTTTTTTGCAGTGTTACTGCAACCGCCTCAAGTGTTGGAGCTGCAGGAGTCCCTGCTGGAGGAATCATCACCATTGCAATTATCCTAGAAGCCATCGGCCTCCCAACAAACGACTTGTCACTCATGCTCGCAGTCGACTGGATTGTGTAAGTGATTACAAAGTGGTTCCTTTCTTGCTGCTTGGAAGAACGATTAATAAGTTCAAAAAGTGGCCGTATTATTGTAGGTACAGGTTTAGAAAGGCCCTTATTGTAAAAAGTAAACATTCTGTAAGTTTTGTTATAGACACCGTTTATGTGTTTTAAACATGCTCAGAAACCCGAGATTATGGAACAGAATGCGACTATTTATCAGATGTCAGCTGGAAGAAAATAATTTAAGGAATTATTAAGGGAAAGACTGAGCAACACAATGCAAGAACAGGAGTTTTATGAAACAGTCAGTAGGGGTTCAGAAGAGGGAGGTCGTGTTTTACCAACATGCTGGAATTCTAGGAGGAGGCAACAGAAGGATATGATCAAAGTGGAGCAAATATTATTATACAAGGTAGTTGTGCCTGTCAAGGACGGGCTGCAGGCGACTTTTATCAGTGTTGCAGGGTAAAAGTCATTAAGTGCAAAATTATTTGTACCATGATTAAATTTAGTAATAAAATGTTTTTTGTTATTTGTGCCACACGAAGAGTTGGGATTCGAACCCAGGCGGACAGTAGGTGGTGTTAGGTCCTAACTTTGTTCCGGCATCCGGGATCGAACCACCGACCAAGGGTAGTGTGCACTCTACCACCTGAGCTGTATGGATCTTAGTTCCAAGGCAAAAATAAACATAATGAAAGTTGTTTCTAGTTTAAGTCATGTATGAAAGTGTTACATGTCATAAAACAAACGACTTATCTTTATCAAAATAAAATTATGAATCATTAACACAATCAATGTATACTTAACGAATACGTAAACTATGTTTATTCAAGTATTTAAGTGGATATCCCTGGGTACACTACATTATTGTTGTAAAGACCATCTTGATCCTCGTGGCAATCTTTTCAAACTAAGGCAGTAGAACGTTTTTGTTGCAATCGCAGACGCTCAATTTCATGAACCAATTGTGTTTGTTCTTCCGTGCGGTTGCTTCTGTAAGCTGCAACTCGTTGGTGTTCTTTTTTTTGTCTCTGCTGCGAGATTTGAACACAAATAACAAAAAACATTTTATTACTAAATTTAATCATGGTACAAATAATTTTGCACTTAATGACTTTTACCCTGCAACACTGATAAAAGTCGCCTGCAGCCCGTCCTTGACGGGCACGACTACCTTGTCGTACTGCACGTCGGTGTTTATTCCACAGTTTTTGTTCTTCAGTAAAAATTCTTTTTGGTTTCTTCGTTTTTGGCAATTCTTGAGGTGTAGTTTGAGCACTTGAAATATCCAAAATCTTATTTCTTTTTGCATTTTCGTCTTCTTCAGTCGAGTGACTTCCTTCAGCTTTTCTTTTAATCCGATTGGTCACTCGCTTCCCAGTGCTTCGTTCAGCCAATCAAAACACTGATGTAAACGTACCAACCAACCAACCAACAGACAGACATGCTGAAATATATGTATAGATACCTTGACTTTCAGAAAGCATCTGATAAGGTGCCACATGAGAGGTTGGGCATCATATTAAAAGAAGTGGGAGTTCAGGGAGATCTTTTTAGATGGGTGCAGAATTGGCTCAGACACAGGAAGCAGAGGGTGATTGTGTGAGGTCTCAGAATTGACTGATATTAAGACTAGTGTTCCACAGGGGTCAGTGCTAGGGCTGCTGCTATTTTTAATATATATAAATGATTTAGATAGGAATATAGGTAACAAGCTGGTTAAGTTTGCAGATGATACCAAGATAGGTGGATTAGCAGATAATTTAGAATCCATTACATCATTACAGAAGGACCTAGATAGCATACTACAGGCTTGGGCAAATTTGTGTCAGATAAATGTAAACGTAAAGAATAACATGTAAAAAGTCAAAATGTTAGGTATGAATACACAATGGAAGATCTGAAAAACAAAAGTACACCTTATGAGAAGGATTTAGTGGACTTGACACTATAAACTGCCAGACAGCATTCAGAAGCCATTAAGAAGTCTAACAAAATTTTAGATTATATAGTACCAGTCCAAGGAGGTTATGTTGAAGCTTTATAACACATCTGGAGTCCTGTGTGCAGTTTTAGTCACCAGGCTACAGAAAAGACTAAGCAACACTAGACAAAGTCCAGAGAAGAGCGACTAGGCTGATTCCAGGGCTACAGGGGATGAATTATGAAGAAAATATTAAAAGAGCTGGGCCTATACAGTTTAAGCAAAAGAAGATTTAGAGGAGACATGATTGAAGTGTTTAAAATTATGAAGGGAAAGTACAGTGGATTGAGACTGTTATTTTAGTTCATCAAGAACTCAGGGTAAATTTCGCATAAACATTAGGAAGTTTTTCACAGAGAACCATAGACACATGGAATAAGCTACCAAGTTGTGTGGTAGACAGTAAGACTTTAGGGACTTTCAAAACTGGACTTGATGATATTTTGGAAAAATTAAGTGGATAGGACTGGCGAGCTTTGTTGGACTGAATGGCCTGTTCTCATCTAGATAGTTCTAAGGTTCTAAAAACGATGGGGGTGTATAATTAGTTACATGGACTGAAAGAAACTGCCTTCCACAGAACCACTTTCCTATCTTTAGCGTTATGATGATACAGTAGATTTGTGCATTTAATACTGCTAAAGACCAATGAGACAACAGCTTGACTATGTATTTACTGTGACAAATGTACCAATACGTGCAGTGACTGTCAGATCATTTATAATGCACAATCAATGAATTGTAAGAATAATATTTGAATAAGCTACATGTGTGGATTAGTTGTTTAAGAGGTGGTTTTTGAGACACTGAGGGGCTTTCTAGTCTGGCTCAGAAAAAAAGAATTTAAGAAATGGTGTTAGTTAAGTGGCATCATGCACTTCAGACAATTGGAGATGTTCCAGAATGGACTGCATGCGCATTTCTCGAGTAGAAGAGAAGTGTTCAACAAAAAAGTGGTGGTAAAAGAGCACTTTGGTAGCAGACAAGTCCAACAGTAGACAGGTGAGTGTGTGCTCACAGGGGAGTGGGCCTTACACTACACATGATTTAGTATATACACCTCTCTATGCTTTCTCCTGCATGGTGCTGATCCATAATTAAGAAACTACATGGAATGAAAACTAGTAAAAGCTCCTAAGAAAGCATCCACTGATCCATTTCCCAAACCTCTTATACAGCTGAGAATTGCAGGACCAACAGATAACACATATAAATGCTTGCTACATTAGAATACAATTTAACAAACTCAGTTCTGAAATTTCTGGTGTCAAAGCTTTCATCAGTCTGTGTTGCTTGCTCTGGTGTCTCATTTGTTCATTGTTAATTGTTATTATAATTAACAATTAAGGGAGCAAACTCCATAGAAAAATATGAATAGGAAAAGACAATTAAGAATTTAAAACTGTTGCAAAAATATGAATGTTTCTAAAATTCTAATGGATGTAAATCTAACAATAATGCTTTTTTTCTAAAAGCAGAATAAGAGAAGATAAAAAGACCAGCAAATTAAACAAGTAGATTAATCTCTCTATATATAAAATTGTAAGGGATCTTTGTCACACAAAAACTCATGCACCTTTGAAGCTCGATCTTGGTCTCAATCATCAGCTTACGCCATGACACACAAACACAATGGAAGTGAGGGCACGTGGCATGCATACAGCATTGCTGACATAAACCGAACTCCGGCAACATTGACAGAAAAGTGACAGCAGCACATCCACAAACATCTCCCAACATATAACAAACTGATAAAAACAGTGACACTGAAGCACATTCAACATGCCAATGACACACACATCAACTGTGGCACACAAAATGCGACAATCACTGATAGCAGAACAACAAATGATAAGACAGCAAGACACCACCACACACCCCAAAGTGATCAGCCACAGGAGATACAAGAATAAATGTTTCAGGACACATAATCAGTATCTACAGCTCCTTGTCTTTTACAGTCCACGTGAGCCTCTATTGATAACCTCCTCAGACACAGGATATATGTCTTCAAATGAGATGAGGACGAAAGAAGCAAACACCACACACACACCGCTGACAGCTTCAATAACATAATCATCTGTCTAGCTGTTCCAATTAAACGCTTAAGCAAACACAATCATAGCCAACAAATACAGACATCTCCCCGCATTTACTTAGAAAAGTGCAGGATTTCATCAACACACAGAGCCCTTACACCCAACTATACACTCTGGAATTATACAATACAGTACAATACAATTTATTTTTGTATTGCCCATAATCACATAAGAAGTGCCACAATGGGCTTCAACAGGCCCTGCCTCTTGACAGCCCCCCAGGCTTGACTCTCTAAGAAGACAAGGAAAAACTCCCAAAAATAACCCTTGTAGGGAAAAAATGGAAGTTCAGAGAGAGACCCCTTTCCAGGCAGGCTGGACATGCAGTGGTTGTCAAAAAAAGGGGAATAAATACAATACAATACACAGAACAGAACACAAGTAATCCTTAATACAATATAATCTATAATAATAAAAGGCAAAGCCCTCACTGACTGACTGACTGACTCACTCACTCACTGACTGACTCACTCATCACTAATTCTCCAACTTCCCGTGTAGGTGGAAGGCTGAAATTTGGCAGGCTCATTCCTTACAGCTTACTTACAAAAGTTAGGCAGGTTTCATTTCGAAATTCAAAGCGTAATGGTCATAACTGGAACATATTTTTTGTCCATACACTGTAATGGAGGAGGCGGAGTCACGTATCGCGTCATCACGCCTCCTACGTAATCACGTGAACTAAAAACAAGGAAGACATTTACAGCACGAGTCACACGCGGGAACGAAGGTAAATGACGTTAATTTTTCACTGTCTTTTAATACTGTGTGAGCATACATATTAACACATGTGCAATTAAACGTCTGCATTTACGGGGTGATTTCTCAGGCTTAAAAGCTCGCCTTTTACTAAAAAGGTAAATGCAAAACTATTTTCAATCAGTTTATTGAAACGCTCCCGTTAAGGATTGCAATAACATATTCGCGAGATAAAAGAACGAAGTAGGGGGAAATGGAGGAACAGCCGCAAACAGCGAAGAGCAAAAAATTAATTAAACAATTGAGAACGGAGCGAGTTAAGCATACAAGCATGTTCATAAGGGAAACAAAGCACGGTGTAAAACGTAAGTTTAAATGAAGTTTATAGAAACGCTCCCGCTGCGGATTGCAATAACATATTCGCGAGATAAAAGTTTAATGAGAAGACACGAGGTATAAATGAAGCACACGCCGTGGCGCAACGTTAGGGGCAACAGTTTCAACCATTCTATGATCTGCTTCTCGCAACTGAAAGACGGCACATGGCGGATGTTAGCCGACTTGCTGACCGCAACGTTAGGGGCTTCAACTATGGCGCTGACGCAACATCTCAGTGCCAACACTTTGCAGACTGTACTTAAAAGACACGCCCTCCTCACTGGACAGTTAAAAACACCAATCAAACTAACGATGACATCAAGTATTACCCAATCAAAAGTAGGAAAGGAGGCATCTTCATAAAATGCGTGTGGGATGATTTGCATGAGACGCTGCTTTAAAAAAAAAATTATAAAAAAAATACGGGATAAATCCCATCCAGTATTGATTCAAAACAGGACGCGCAATTTCATTCTCAAACGCGGCACGATTCCGTATTTTAAAGGACGGGTGGCAACCCTACAGTGCCAGGTAACCACCCATACAATCAGATTGTGATTCACACTAGGAATGCAATGAATGTAATTACCCCGATCTACATACAAGGCGAAAGTCTTGCAACATTCAAAGATGATGGTTTGGGATAATTAGTACTTATTAAGTACAACATTGAACATAAAACAGCTTATGAAGCCTTGAACCGAAAAAAGCAAGATCTCAGAGATCGTAAAAAAAAAAAAGGAGGTAATGTCGTTTTACTCGCTGTAGATTTTAGTCAAACATTACCAGTTATTCCACGAGGGACACCAGCAGATGAACTCAACGCGTGTTTAAAATCCATGCTTCTCCCACGGTCGGTTATATGTCGCGTGTTCTTGGGTAGGTACACCAAAAAATATATACATTTAAGCATGTAATGGGCAAAGAAAAAATGAGGTATACCCGAAGGCACTGCAGTAGTACTCAATGTAACTTTACTTCTTAAATGTTAATGTTTTACTGTTTAATAATTTATACGCTTCTTATATATTGTTCAAATTCTTTTATCAAAATACCGGTGACAGCGCAATGCACGATAACATGGACTGAATACACCATACGCATCTGCCCACGGCCGCCCTGGTGTGCGCAGATAGGAGTTGATTCTAAAATAAAATAAACATAAAAAGAGTAATACATTCATCACCCATAAAGCGGATAGCAGACGTGACGTATTATATGTGTACCACATTTCAAGTCAATACGTGAAACGGTTTGCAAGCTACATGTGATTTAAAATCCTGGACAGACCAACGAAAAGCCACGGTAGCAAATTATAGAAGAAGATTTTACTGTTTAATAATTTATATTTATATGAAATGTGCTTCTTATATATTACTTCATATTCTCATATGATAATGATGTTAATGTTGTTTATATTGATTTTTATGTTATTGTAAGTGCATCTATGTGTGTATATGTATGTATGTATGTGTATATATATATATATATATATATATATATATATATATATATATATATATATATATAAAAAATATATATATATAAAAAATATATGGGTATATGTATATATAATATATCTGTATATGTGTGTATATGTGTGTGTATATGTGTATATGTATATATATATGACAGCAACACTCATAACAATGACAACACAATTACATTGACAATGATGTTACGTTATTTTTAAAATGTTTCCTTTACTTTTTCATAACCTCTTTAACACACTACTTCTCCGCTGCGAAGCGCGGGTATTTTGCTAGTAGTGCAATACAATAGAACTATTACAAGTACAGAGCAGAATTTAACTGTAGATGATATTACTTAATATGATTTGGATTTGTTCAGACTCCTGGGGCCTCATGTATAAACGGTGCATACAGACAGAAATGTTGCGTACGAACGTTTCCACGCTAAAATCGCGATGTATAAAACCTAAACTTGGCATAAAGCCACGCACATATCCACGGTACCTCATACCATGGCGTATGTAATTTGTCCGCTCAGTTTTGCAGACTGGCGGCACCCAGAGTCAGAGCAGTGCTACTGCTCCTGTGTGGTCACCCTTTCTTTCTTAGATCCACATTCCTAATGCGGCTTTAGAAATACACTGAAACTAACTGCATATTGTTTATCAGTGTAATGCATCTGATTGTAATTAACCTGCAGCAATATAATGGTCCAGGGAATAGCCATAGTATTCCAAATACCATAACTGCTTTAGCTTTGTAACTCTCACTGCATCTTCTTCTTCTTTCAGCTGCTCCCGTTAAGGGTTGCCACAGCAGATCATCTTTTTCCATATTACTCTCACTGCACCACTCAAAGTATTTATATCACTGTATCTGAGTGGGGAATCACAGCAGCAGATGATCGGAAAGAGAATTATCAGTACACAGCATGAAGCAGACGCTGCCTGAGCCAAGGCAAAACGCTTCAGAGACTTCTCTGTACAGACTTCGTGGTTTAGAAAAAGTTTCATCACAAGAACTATAAACGCACTCAATCAGTCCATCAAGTGCTCCTTGTAGAACTGTTTGTACTTATAAATACAATCACCTCACTGTAAACTTGCACTACAGTTATAATATTGCACAACCTGCGCCACTTTATAAAGCGCGTATTTACATATGATGACGATATCATTTTTAAGATGAAATGCAGCAAAATATGTTGATTATATTATACAGATAAAACTTGAACTTCATTTAAATAATCTGTATCTATACATATTAATAAAAGGCAAAGCCCTCACTGACTGACTGACTGACTGACTCATCACTAACTCTCGAACTTCCCGTGTAGGTGGAAGGCTGAAATTTGGCAGGCTCATTCCTTACAGCTTACTTACAAAAGTTAGGCAGGTTTCATTTCGAAATTCAAAGCGTAATGGTCATAACTGGAACATATTTTTTGTCCATACACTGTAATGGAGGAGGCGGAGTCACGTATCGCGTCATCACGCCTCCTACGTAATCACGTGAACTAAAAACAAGGAAGACATTTACAGCACGAGTCAAACGCGGGAACGAAGGTAAATGACGTTAATTTTTGAGTGTCTTTTAATACTGTGTAAGCATACATATTAACACGTGCAATTAAACGTGTGCATTTACGGGGTGATTTCTCAGGCTTAAAAGCTCACCTTTTATCAAATGCGGGAACAAAGGTAAATGACGTTGTTCACTGTCTTTTAATACTGTGTAAGCATACATATTAACACATGTGCAATTAAACATGTGCATTTACGGGGTGATTTCTCAGGCTTAAAAGCTTGCCTTTTACTAAAAAGGTAAATGCTAACTGTTTTCATTCTGAAGGGCACAAACTACGTTAGATTTCAGACGTTAAACGCGCAAAAATGTCGGTACACCAGATAAATAAGCACAACATATTATCACTTGTATTGTATGCTTACAATACATATAGAAATGTGTTAATCGTTAACTAATATTATGGGATGGTGTTTTTCGACTCGCGCCTTGATTTAAACGATTGCATTTCTTGGTGGGTTTGCGTAGCTTATTGTCAATATCTTTACACCTCTTTTTAAGACTTAATTTAAAAAGGTTTTCTTTTTTTCTTAATTAAAATTTAAAAGCAATACTTCACCGCTGCGAAGCCCCTCTAGCGCTGACATCCGAGGTTCGATTACCGTAAGCGAGTGCAGTGAGTGTGTACGCCTGATGAGCCAAGAATAAGGGGGAAAGACGTGTCGCGTACTCTTTGCATTATTTGACAGTAAACTATTTTCAATCATTCTATGATCTGCTTCTCACAACTGAAGGCACCGTTGCTGATGTTACCTCACTTGCTGGCCAACCATAAGCGTTACCTGGTAGGTAACCACCCACTCACTTCACTCCCTTACGGGAATCGAACCTCGGACGTCAGCGCTAAAGGCAAAGCCCCTAAAATTGTGCCACTGCGTGTGGTTCGTTTATTTGACAACATGTAGATCGGGGTAATTACATTCACGGCATTCGTAGTCTGATTCACAATCTGATTGTATGGGTGGTTACCTACCAGGTAACGCTTATAGTTGGCCAGCAAGTCAGGTCGAAGTGATCACTCGAGTGAAGGCAGCTTCACAAAAAAACAGATCCTTAACAAACTGTTATTAGTATATTTTCCCTCAATTTAAAAAGGTTTTCTTTTCTTCTTAATAAAAATTTAAAAGCAGTACTTCGCCGGTGCAAAGCGCGTGGATTTCACCGACTGACACATACAGACATATTCATGAGTGCAGGTACTTCGGAAAGAAAGCACCGTGTAAACGTAAAGTTTAAATTAAGTTCATAGACCTACAAAAGGTTGCCATTCATTTGAGGCAAGATTGCTATTCTTCTGTACAACTATACGTTGCATTCTCAACAGTGTGCTTGCATGGCTTCGGATATAGATATATATATATGTATGTATGTCTATATATAAATATGTAAGTTTATAAGTACTGCCTTACTTCTCTTTAAGAAAGGAAGATGTAATGAAACTTGATTTAAACGATTCCATGTCTTCCTGGGTTTGCTTAGCTTATTGTCAATATCTTTACACCTTTTTTTAAGACTTATTGACTGAAACGGGCTTTCACAAAAAAAGTTAGGGCTTTGCTACAGGATACACCCTCCACAAGTTAGGCAAGTAAAAATAAAATATATATTTCTGTTTTATTTAAACCTTTTAAGTTCGTATGCATAGCCCCATTTGGCTGTTTTATTTTTTTTTCTTTCTTCAGTAATATTTAATCTCCTTAAAGAAAAAGAACATATCCATTTTACTTTTTTTGTATCTCTTTAGTAATATTTTACTGTAAAAGGATAACCAGTATTTAAACCTTTTATGTTACTTTATAAATTTATTTTACACAATGTTGAAAAATGAATAAGAAAGCTACATATTTTGGCAGCTGCTGCTTTAATTTTCAATGAAATGAAAAAACCTCTCTAAGAGAAAACGTCAATGAAGAAGAAACAGTTTGCACTATCTAAAAAGGAGAAACCCTCATTTATAAAAGTTTGCTGCAGATGACTTAACTGAAAATAAATGAATAGTTCCTATGTGTATAATACATATTTATCTATTTTACTTATGCCTTTATTCCAGCAACTTGCAACATCTGAGGTACAATTTGTTACATTACTTTTGTTTTTTGCAGCACAGGCAGGTGAAGTGACTTCCTCAGGGTCACACAGTGGTGTCAGTACCAGGATTTGAACTGACAAGCTCCGGGTTTACTGAAATATTACTGAAGAAAGAAAAAAAAACGAAAACGGGCAAATAGGGCTATGCATACAGATGTCCATCCATCCATTATCCAACCCGCTATATCCTAAATACAGGAGCCAATAAGTAGATATGTATATATACAGTATATATCTATATACAGTATATATATATATTATATATATATATATATATATATATATAATATATATATATATATATATATATATATATATATATATATATATGTGAATGTATGTATGTATATATGTATGTCTATATTTATATCTATATATATATATGTAGATATGTAAATTTGTATATGTATATATATATATATATATATATATATGTATATGTCGATGTGTATATGTATGTATATGTATATGTAGATATGTGTATATGTAGATATGTATATATATGTATATATGTTTATGTATATATATATGGTTACATAACCTCTTTAACACACTACTTCTCCGCTGCGAAGCGCGGGTATTTTGCTATATATATATATATATACTAGGGGGCTCCGCCCCCTGCTCGCTTCGCTCGCCAACCCCTGGCGTTGGGACATGACAAAGAGTGAGATGTATGAATTAGATATAGAATAGTGTGCAGCTTTGGATGATGCGCATAGAAATAACAAATAGAGTGTTTGGCATATATTAATGTTTTATTGGAATGTGCTCCATGATGTCAGCATCCCGATTAATGTAGTCCAGCAGCGATTTGTATTTATCGGCTCTAAGTGAAGGCTGGTTGTTTTTTATCCACTGCAGATCATTTGATTCCGCTCGAACATAAACGTCAACGATGTATTGTTGAGTCAGCTTTCCTGCATTGGGTAATGGATTAAAGTCGTCCCTTACTGAGAATGTGTAGGAGAAATATTCTTTCATGGATACACGTGATCGTCTCTGTGCCTCCTGTTTTTTAATTCTTGAAATTGTAGCACTCCATCATTCCTGTCCAGTTGGAAATAATATGGGGTATGTTAAAGTATCAAGAAGCGGAAAGCAAATGTCTATGCGTTGGAATGTAGGTGTGTTGTTTTTATCAGGACGTAAATGTAGAACAATATCTCTGTGAAATGGAGGCTCACCATCTTTACTTTGAAAGACAATTGCCACTTCATTAACGACGGGCAGATTGTATCGTCTTGGATTTTGTTCTTTGTCCTTTATCAAGACCAAAGCAATTGTAGTTGCCGCTATAACTTCTGCATTTGCTTTTGTATTTGCCTCCTTTTCAACTTCATGTAGCATTTTTATAGACTTAGCTAATGGGTGATTGTTTATGACATGAGTGACGTTTCTCATTATAGGCTCCGTGCATTGTTTGTTTTCAGGAAGGTTCATGTGTTGATATCTAGGATGTAGATTTGTGCATATTTGCGTTGTTGATTTGTTTCAGGGTGCACTGTTCCAATGCGATGCAATATTTGTCCACATATGCGAAAGTAGTATGGGCCATTGCCTTTTGGTGGCCTAATATGTACTCCGGTAGATGCAAAAGCAAATGAACTATTGTAGGATGTAATGCAGTTCATAAAGTTTTTACTTTCAGGCACATTGTTAGTTAGAAGCCTCTTTAGATATTCAGGATATGAATGTAAAGGAGGCAGTCTAATCTGACCTTTTTGATAACAACTTCTAAATTCATTATTTGTATTGCCAGTTGTTTCTTCTGTGAAGTTAAGTGAATGACAATGATTGCAAATGACATTCATTAATCCCAATGAATTTTCCTCAATAGTGGATTCCTTGTTGAAGGCGTTTTCAGCCATTTGGCGTAAGCGTTTAACAGGTGTGTGGCGTTGATGTCCGCGACGGGCATGTTTTGCTTTTTGCGTTTGATTGCCTTTTTGTTGCATGTCCATTATTTGTGACGCGCTATTTTTTTCTTTTTTTTTCTTCGCCTCCGCTTTGCGCAAAGTCCGTTTCAGTCTACGCCGTGCATTGTTTGTATCGAGCCTTGTCCGTTTTTGTATGTCGGTCATTTGAGGTTTGTGCTTTTCGCGTCTTGCTTTTTTTTTTTTCTGTCAGTTCATTTGCGCTTTGCACATCTCCGTTCATTTATTCTGTCTCTTCGCTCCCTTTTTTGTATGTCTGATACGCGAGCTCATTCGGTTTGAAATCGTGCTTCTTTCGATGCAGCACTTTGACACGCGAATCGTTTTGTACCCGTGACCGTGTATTCATGACTTGTTTCTTTCTCAGCATGCGAAATATGGATAAGTAATAAGGAGGATCGCACTCACTGTTAATATGTATCCTTTTCTGCAGTTGAACGGTTAAATAGTGCTTTATTGAAAGGACATCCACCTATGCTGACACCTATGCTGCCTATTGTGAAGGTGTTGACGTTCACTTTAGAATATGTGGCTTTGGGTGTCACTTCTTATGGATGTGTGGGGGGGATTGTTGTTGCGCGAGCGTCTTCTTTCTTTTTGTGTTCCTGTGTCTTGTTTGAATCCCCCTCTTGGTGTGTGTCCCGTCCCGTCCCGTCCAGTGCCTGTAGGGTGGGGGGGGGGGGGTGGGGGTTTGTGGTCGTGCCCTGCTGTTGTGCGCTCGTCTGTTCTTTTTTTTTGGTGTGTTTAGTTTCGTGTGCAATGTGTTTCGTGCTTTGCCCGCGTTTGACTACTCTTTTATGTGCCTTTTCCTTTTTTTTGGTGCTTGTTGCGCCTCATTTCTGTGACTACTTTTTGTATGTGCTCACTCCTATTTTCTGTGGTCTTGTCCGCCTCTCGCGGCCCCTCATCCGCCTTTGTTGCCCTCTTTTGTCCGCCTTTCTCCGACTCTCGCGGACTCTTTTTGCGCCTGCGCCTCTCGCGGACCCTCATCCGCCTCTCTCGCCCTCTTTTGTCCGCCTTTCTCGGCTCCTCAGCCGACTCTCGCGGACTCTTTTTGCGCCTGCGCAGTACGTCTTTTTGCAGCTACGGCCCATTGCCGGATGTGCCTGGGTCCATCATCCGGTTTAGCATTCTCGGTTAGTAATATGGATATATATATATATATATATATATATATATATATATATATATATATGACAGCAACACTCATAACAATGACAACACAATTACATATATATATATATGTAGATATGTATATATATATGTGTCAATCTATCTATGTATGTATGTCTATATATATATATGTATATATATATATATATATATATATATGTAGATATGTATATATATGTGTATATATATGTAGATGTGTACATATGTAGATATGTAAATATTTATGTATATATATATGTGTCTGTGTGTGTATGTATGTATGTGTATATGTATATGTGTGTGTTTATGTATGTGTGTATATATATGTTGATATGTGTATATATATATATGTGTATATATGTGGATGTGTATATGTATATATATATATCTAGATATGTGTATATGTAGATATGTATATATCTGTATATATGTATATGTATATATATGTTTATGTGTGTGTGTGTGTGTATATTATATATATAAAAGACAGCAACACTCATAACAATGACAACACAATTACATTGACAATCATGTTACGTTATTTTTAAAATGTTTCCTTTTCTTTTTCATAACCTCTTTAACACACTACTTCTCCGCTGCGAAGCGCGGGTATTTTGCTAGTTGTTAATAATTAAACATGTGAGGACACGGTGCCGCAGCACTAGCTAGTTCATGGATTGTTCCTGCATTGCGTTGTATTCTTGCTGGTGCTGACGCGACACTGGAAGGATAGACGGATAGAATAATTAAACATGTACTACGAAGATATTTCAATGTTCCTTAAAAGTTTTGAAGAATTGGCGTTTTAAGCTAACAAATGGCTTCACGTCTATTACAGAGCTGATTGTGTGGAGATTGGGTTTTTGGAGAAAGAAAAGTAAGGACAGGAATTGGAGGTTAGTACGTTTAAAAGAGACAGTACTGTGATAAATTATTTAATTGAAGGTTGCGCATGGCGCAGCAAGCCTCGAGTGAGACATGAACAAGCACTGCGCCACCGTGTTCCCATGTTTAATAACATGCTTTAACTCCTATCATCATGAAAAAGATATCACGTATACATCTCAGTATTTTAATTTTTCAGAGAGCTGTAATATCACGAATGTAATGGATTATGTGTCCTGTTGGAGAAAGAGAAAGCCCGTTTAAGAAGCAGGTAGTGATTCACACATGTAGAGCACATAGAAGATCAAATACAGAACAAAGCATTTAATATGCCACTTTAGTTACAATGGGATTTGAGAAACTAGTAAATTAAACGATTTTAAGATGAAGTTTATGATGTTCTACTTTAATGGCAAAATAAACTACGTGATTAAAGTGGAAATTTTGAGATTAAAGTTGACATTTCAGGCATTTTTCCCACTGTGTGCCTATTTTTTTTTGTCTGTACCCTTAAAAGCTTTCATAAGACACTCAGACGGTGGGCTACGACGACGGCGACTTTGATATATGATTTCTTTTTTATTTCGGGCACTGTGTGACTTTGTGAACTTGAGCTTTCGAGTTTCTCCGACACTATGTCACTCGATCAACTTTCTTTTGTTGATTATATCACTGTTTAAAACAACAAATAGTACGTTTTTCCTTTGCCTCCACTTGATATTCGCTGAAATTCTTATATTTTCCCCCGTGCTTTTCCCATTGTCTTTTCACAGAAGGCTATTTATATATTATATATATTATATAAATTTATTTGCATATTCAAAGAGGCATAATTCTGGGAGGAGTTGGGGCGGGACAGAAGGCGCGTGCATGTGCGTTACTTTCCACGCTGATCGGGATTTATGTAGTGGAAGAACGTGAAAGTTTGCGTGCGCACAGAATCCTGCATCTGGATTTTTCTGTGCGTACGCACATTCCCGCTTTTGTGCTTACGCCATGTTATAGTGTGAGTTTTACGCACGGCGTTATACATGAGGCCCCTGGAGACCTCGGCCATCAAGCTGCCTCCCCATTTGGCCTTTCCACAGATGAGACAGCGCTGGGCCAGCCAATCTGATGAAAGGACCCCTCTACCCAACGATTCCTGCAATCCTCCATTGGGGATGACTTTACGTTAGGCAGGCAAAACAACTTGGCAGGTGGGCCATGGCACCAAGTGCCACATTTGAATACCAAAAAGAGAAACAGAATAGGTGAGGGTTAGTAACAAATTATAACCATCATGTTCCTTATGTTTTAGTGCTTATGACTAACAACAGAGATGCAGTCTGTACAGTTAATCAGCAGCTCAAGACAGGGTGTGCTAAACTGAAGTAGTGAGTCTTCAGCAGGGATTTGAAAGCTGAGACCAAAGGGGCATCTTTTATAGTAGCAGGCAGACCATTCCACCGTTTAGGGGCCCTGTAACTCTACCTCCCACTGTTATTTAATTAATTCTTGGATTCATAAGCAGACCGGCATCTTGAAATCTTAATGTACGCTCTGGTTTGTAAGTCATGATAAGTTCAGACAAGTAAGCCGGACCTTGGCCATTTAAGGCTTTAAATGTTAAAAGGAGGATTTTGAAATCTACCCTAAACTTAACCGTGAGCCAGTGTGCTCTTGAAAACTCAGACCTCTTAATTGATTCTTTTTCCTTAATTAGCTGACAAACAATAATGAGATACAAATTGAGCCAAAACAACTGGTGTCCATCATACAATATCTGAAAATAAAGAAAGGTGAAGTTCTCAGGCATGTCGATCTTCTCAGGTCCCCAAAACATTTTACCAGTGCTCTTAGAAAAGAGAAAATCAACAGTTTCAGAAATGTCTGCTAATGCACCACAACAGCGGCAACAAGCCACAAAATTAAACAACGGGTTTAATTAATGACAAGAATCGGCACCTCATTAAGTAGCTGGTTGGAGTGAAATTGGTTGGAGTTTGAGGCCCTGACTGAGTTGGTCTTCTGTTGGCTCCCTCACTTCACATTTCATTTCTATATGGGTGCCATTTAAGGAAAGAAATAAAGCAATTCAGAGGAACGAGGAAGAAATTCAGGGGAACAAACCTTAAAAAAAGCAATTCAATTAAAATTAATTCACAAGAAGTTAAATAGCAGCACAAACAGGGCACTCATTAAAAAAAGGATTAGAATGAAAACCTGCAGCCACGGTGGTCCTCCAGGACTGGAGTTGGCGACCCCTGCTCTGGATGCTGTAGCGTGACTAACAGTGAGAGGGAGGCTGGAGTGAGTGAAGTCAAAAACAGTGGGCAACAGGATCATTCTTGACAGGCAGGCGTGCAGCTACTGTATATACTCGCATATAAGTCTAGTCTTGAAACCTGAAAAATCGATCATAAAATCAGGCCCCGACTTATACGCCTGTTCAAAAATACGACATTTCATTTTTTTTTGCTTCCTCCAATCTTGCATCAGTTTCTCAGACACATCGAATTTTGTTGTAGCAGTTACCAATTTCTTACCAATTTCTTGTGTCACTTGAACGACTTTTAATTTAAAACCACCTTCATATTTACTTCTGATCCAACACTCCATCGTAGATAAGGGATTCTTTTACAATAAAGGTGTATGAGGGTGTGAGATACAAAAAACACAAAACAGAGCAAACGTCACTTCGGAATAGTTCGGGTATTACCATGTGGTCACGTAGGCACAATACATAGAAAAAAAAGGCAGTGTGCTCCATGGTTACTCTCTCAGGTGGGCATTAGCATATCATAATCTCTTGGACCAATAGTGTGAGTTTTCTGCATTCGATTTATACGACTGACATTATAAAATACTGGAGATTATACTGTAAAATCAAGCCCTGACTTATCTGCAGTAGAATTTAAACGCAAGTATATAAGGTAATTCAGTTTTATGAATTTTTAACTTTTTGATTTTTTTAAATATATTTTCAAAATGTGAATAAACTGAAACCGCAGACAGAGAACTGCTGTTGACGGGGGATCACTGTATTTCTAAACGTCTTTTGAGTATAAAAATCACACTAATATGCTTTTCTGAAAGCAGAATAAAAGAAAAGAACCAGCAAATCAAATAAGATTAGTTTGAGGTAAACTGACTCATTGATTGTGAAATTAGTCCTCATGCTCAGGTTTTTATTCTAACTAGTTTTACAATCAGTGAGTCACTTTAACTCAAACTAAGCTCATCCACTTTGCTGGTTCTCTTATTTTGTTCTGTATTCAGAAAAACATTAATAGTATCATTTTTGCACTTGTAAAACATTTAGAAATACAATACCTGACTACAGAGTAAGTAAAAGTCCTAAGAAGTTTTATCAGTAAAATTATTGGTTTGCAGCAGGCCTCTGTACCTGAGCTTGTATTCCCGACAGGTTAGAAAGAAGGCCAACTCAATTCTGTTAGATAGTCGCCATCCTCTTGTTCCTAAATGTCAGTTGTTGCCATCAGGCTACAGAGTTAGCCTCCAAATAGTACAGAGAAACAGATTTAAGAAGTCTTTCATAGCTAGAGCTACAATATAAGCATTTTGAATTCTATTACTTGTAAGAGATTCTGCTGAATTGTGAGGCATCATTTCATGTTTTGTTAAAGTTAATTATTCTTCTTTGTATTAAACTTGAGTGTTTGTACTTGCTGCGGTGGGTTGGCACCCTGCCCGGGATTGGTTCCCTGCCTTGTGCCCTGTGTTGGCTGAGGAGGATTGGCTCCAGCAGACCCCTGTGACCCTGTGTTCGGATTCAGCGGGTTGGAAAATGGATGGATGGATGGATGTTTGTACTTGTGGTAAGACTAGTTTTCAGTTATTGTGCTTTGGTATATTTTGTGCTGCAAACAAATTTTGTACAGGTACAATATAAAATCTAACTAACCTAACCTAAATTTTCTGTTTTCTGTAGTGTTTGCTCCATTTGTTGTATCCTAATAATGACAATTAACAAATAGCAGAGCAGACACCCTGGCAAATGACACTGAATTCTGAAAAGCTGCAACTACTTCATTGTCAGACTCCTTAATGTGCTGTTTAGTACATGATGGATTAAATAATAAGAACACTTGGAAAGCAGCATGAAAATCACAACGATGATGAAAATCTTAAAAGCACATTAAATTATCTGCTTTATAACACACAAAATGTTTGGTAGATTCTAGTAAAACTTTACTAAATTTAGTATTATAATTTCTACATTGACACCAAAAACAGACACTGGGAAATAACAGCCTGCTCAATGAAGCTAGGAGTCCAATTAAAATGAGAAGTTGGCTAAAACAAAAACCTGCAGGGAGTCTCAGGGACTGAGACTGTGCACCACTGGCAGGCATCAGTGGCTGTAGGTTTTCATGCCAGCCAATTCCTTAATTAGAAGCCGGTCATTGCTATAAATGAAAAATGCCCTTTAATACTTCAGCTTGTTTGTACTCTCATTCTGAACACCATTAAGGTGGTAGATTTATTATGTGCTTTTTCTGTCCTTTTTTTTCAAATGTTTTAATGAATTACTTTATTAGAAACATACACTCACTGGCCGCTTTATTAGGTGCACCTTGCAATTACTGGGTTGGACCCCCTTTTGCTTTCAGAACTGCCGTACTTCTTTGTGACATAGATTCAACAAGGTGCTGGAAACATTCCTCAGGGATTTTGGCCCATATTAACATGATAGCATCACACAGTGTCTGCCAATTTGTCAGCTGCACATCCATTATGCGAATCTCGTGTTCCACCACATCCCAAAGGTGCTCTGTTGAATTGTCATCCGGTGACTGTGGAGGCCATTTGATTACATTGAACTCATTGTAATTTTCAAGAAACCAGTTTGAAATGATTTGAGCTTTGTGACATGGTGCATTATCCTGTTTGAAGTAGCCATCAGAAAATGGGTACACTGCCGTAATAACGGGATGGACATGGTCAGCAATAATACTCAGGTAGGCTGGGGCATTGTTTGTACTAAGGGGCCCAAACTGTGCCAGGAAAATATCCCCCACACCATTACACCACCACTCTCAGGGTGGATGGATCCATGCTTTCATGTTGTTGATGCCAAATTCTGACCCTACCATCTGAATGTTGTAGGAGAAATCAAGACTCATCAGACCAGGCAATGTTTTTCCAATCTTCTATTGTCCAATTTTGGGGAGCCCATGCAAATTGTAGCCTCAGTTGCCTGTTCTTAACTGACAGGAGTGGCACCCGCTGTGGTCTCCTGCTGATGTAGTCCATCTGCTTCAACGTTCGACATGTTGTGTTCAGAGATGCTCTTCTGTATACCTCGGTTACAACAAGACGTCATTTGAGTTACCGTTGCCTGTCTTTTAGCTCAAACCAGTCTGGCCATTCTCCTCTGACCCCTGGCACCCCTCACTGGATATTTTCTCTTTTTTGGACCATTCTCTGTAAACCCTAGAGATGGTTGTGCATGAAAATTCCAGTAGATCAGAAGCTTCTAAAATACTCAGACCACTCTGTCTGGCACCAACAACCATGCCACATCCAAAATCACCTCATTCTATTGCTCGGTTTGAACTTCAGCAGGTCATCTTTGACAGTGTCTATAAGGCTAAATGCACTGAGCTGCTGCCATGTGATTAGCCGATTAAATATGTGCGTTAACAAGCAGTTGAACAAGCAGTGTACCTAATTAAGTGGCCAATGAATGTATGCACTGTACAAATGGGATCTCCTTATTTACATCTTATTGCTGAATTGGCAGCTGGCTAAGGAAAAAATGAAGTACTTAAACATCCTGAATTGCAATAAGAATAACATAACATTTTTAAACTCTCATACAAAATTCAGGAAACACCTCTAGACATTGTGGTAGTCTGTCGCAGTCTCAACAAGCAAGTGAACCAAAACAAAATGTGGATTCCTTCTGCAGCATATATTGACTCCTAATTGAAAAACTGGCCAGAACAAAACCCTGGAGTATCCAAAGCCCTCCTGGCACTGCCACAGTACTGATGTTACTGTGAAGGAATTCTAAATTAAACCAGTGGTGCCTATAAGCTACACCGAGCAACAAAGCTAAGAGCAGAGTGAGGACATCCATCAATTTACTCTATTGATTATCCATTTCAGTATCACAAAGAGCTGGTTCCTAACTGAGGTTAACTTAACAAAATATTATTAGTGCTTTTTATTATCTAGGTGTCATTTTATCTTGCTTATTAGAGAAGCAGTTCTTTTGAGAAAAATCTCAGCCTATCTTCAGGTTGATATACTGCTGTGTGGCTTATTTTCTTTACATGTGAATCAATGCCCACCAGTGTTGCTGTCTTATCATTTGAATCAGGATTAAAAAAATTGAATTTAGCCAGTGCTAAACAAATACAAAAAAAAATCCTTCAAGAGAAGTTCAGAAAGGAACAAAAAAACTTAAAACAGTTACCTGTACTAAAATTGTCATCTACAGATATCTTGATAAAGTCAAAGGAAAATTACAAAAGATATCAACATATTTCAGGCACGTACTTCTTCAGTTTGAATTGTTAAAATGTGTAACAGACACACAAACACAGCTGCACACTGGCATAGGGACTCGCACGTAGGGCCCATTGTAGACAGACTGGCATTATCCATTTTGTTATCCCAGTAACAGAAGTCCTTGGCATGAAAAGCTGCTGCCACACAATCTTAATATGAGCTTCTTCTTGACTGGGCCTCTCTGTACAATGCAGCATCTACTCCTTATCTGATAAAAAGATCCATCACAAGCCAAGTGAGGCACCATCTAGAAACTTGCTCAGGGACAAAGAAGCATACGTCAATGACTGGCAACCGTCATGGACAAAACTTTGTGCCAACAGTCAACCAAAAAGGATGGGCTTATTAACGGAAATTAACAGCAAGACATCTTTTTCTTCCATTAAAAACTCTTGCAGACCCTAAATCTGAGCTCTCACTTTGAAGCCCACTGCTCCCAGGCCTGGCTGAAACTTCTGCCCCTCTATAGGGTGTGGTCGCAACAAAGGTTAGAGCAATCCCTTTTACTCTGAAGGGTAACCACATGCTGGAATAGAAGGGTTTAAGACTTATCTGTATTGGTGTTGGACGAGGGTGCTGTTAGTTGAAACCTTGCTGAAGAATAGCAAGTGCACAAGCAGAGAGAAAGTGTATTATATAAAAGCCAGGCATTCGTGATTATAGTGACAGAATCTGACTGATCAACAGCTGCCCCAGCAAGGGTACCTTGACTAGCAACTGAGGACAATGTACAGTATGTAAAAACCTCAAAAAGAACACTGCAGTACCACCTGCAACCAGAAGTCAAAGAAAGGGAAGAGCTCCTGAACAAAGAAAAGATTAATGCACCGAGAAAGCTGACATGGAAAGGAATAAAGCATCACTTTTACCAAATCACTGTCATGAATTGGGAGTCTCAAAGCACATAAGCCCCCTAAGCATTTCTAAATATGCCCACTGGGGGGAAATTCCAGCTGGACACAAAAAGGGCCTCGGAGAATCTTTAAAAAATAAAAGATTTATTCTTCACAATAAGAAAAATATGGAAGGAGGCGTAACCCGGCTGAGGCTGTTTCAACATCCCATACAAAGGGATAGATTAATGGACAGTAGAGGGGAGCTGGAATATAAAGAACAGTTCCTCCCCAGGTATAATAGATGGCAGTGCTCCGCTGATGTGGACCCAGTAAGGACGCCCATAGGGATGTATGGAAGTCGTAATCCTGAGGGACAATCCTGTGGGGGTCATTGGGTGCTGCCAGGAGGTCCTACATGGAGAGGGACTCCCTGTTTCAGGAGGCTTCCATCTGACCTGGAAGTGCTTCCAGTGGGCTATGCCCTGGTACCGGAAGTACTCCTGGGTCTGACATAAATGCAAGTCATCCAGTCTGGAGGCAATAAGACAAGGTTCACTTGGGGAAGGAAGAGGAGGATTGTTTATTGAAAGGCTGCAGATTGGTTAGGAAAGAGGTATTTTTTGAAAATAATGACCTTTATTATAAATATATGGGACTGTTTAGTGTATCTGGGGTTTGGAGACTCAGTGGCTCCCCCTGACTATTACAATATATACAGTATAGATAATGTCACAGGTGGCTGGGGGTGGTACTTGGCCGGGACGCTCCGGAGGGCTTATGCCTCCCCCAGACCTGGCTATGGGGACCACGGGTACAGAGCTTTGAAGCTCGGTCTTGTAGGGGTTTGTGGTCACCGCCAGGGGGTGCCCCGATGCCTACGAAGCCCTGGACCGGAAGTGCTGGGGGGAAGAGGATCAGGGACACCCGGACTGCTTCCAGGTGCGCAGCCGGCACTTCCGCCACACTGGGGAGTGCCGGCGGAAGATTGTCGGGAGGCACCTGGAACACATCCGGGTGATTATAAAAGGGGCCACCTCCCTCCATTCGGGGGCGAAGTCGGGAGTGAAGGAAGGACAAGGTCTTTCAGCTCACTAGGATGAGCAAGGAGGCGGCCTGAAGAGAGTGAGGCATTGTATGAGGGCTGGACTTTTGGGGAGTTTGGGGGTTGTGTGTTGCACCTTGTATATAGAAATTTGTATAATAAACGTGTGGTGGTGCTTTGAAACATGTCTACCTGTCTGTGTCCTGGCCCCACGTTCTACAATAGATAGATAGATCTTTCATATATCCATCCTCTATTGCCATTATATTATCAACTAGGGGGCTTACCTTGCCTGCGCTACGTACCAGCCACTTTGCGTCTCTGCCGCTCGCGTTGTGAAGAGGGAGGCTGAACGCACCCCAAGGAGACGCGGTCGCTCCTCCAAACCCCCTCTTAAATGGTGATACAATGGGAAACAAATACAGTTTTTTTTACCTCCTCTTTGCTCAATCAGCTGCTGGCTTGCTGCTGCTGCTGCCATGCCACGTGATCTGCATCTCATGTTGCGCTTTCAACATTTAAAAGCCTGAACAGCAGCTGCCTTTGTCATCTACTCACTGTCTTTTATTTTCTACCCCAGACGTGGTTAAATCTCTTGGCACAAAGTCTCGTCTCGTGGGATGTGAGTTCTTGATATTTTTTAGTTTATAATTTAAAAACAGAATAAGAATCTAAAAATCTAAAAACATCACATTAAAGTTCAATAAACTCTGAAAAGAATGATAGCAAACATATATACCGTATGTAGGTTTTAAAATAAGCCTGATTTAAAGCGTAACAAAAACGTGACTTAAAAACGTCACATAAAATCTTTGCACAAAATCGTTGCACTTTTAGGTTTAGGATTTTATATGCAGTGCATCTGGAAAGTATTCACAGCGCATCACTTTTTCCACATTTTGTTATCTTACAGCCTTATTCCAAAATGGATTAAATTCATTTTTTCCTCAGAATTCTACACACATCACCCCATAATGACAATGTGAAAAAAGTTTACTTTAGGTTTTTGCAAATTTATTAAAAATAAAAAAACTGAGAAATCCCATGTACATAAGTATTCAAAGCCTTTGCTCAATAATTTGTCGATGCACCTTTGGCAGCAATTACAGCCTCAAGTCTTTTTGAAAATGATGCCACAAGCTTGGCACACCTATCCTTGGCCAGTTTCGCCCATTCCTCTTTGCAGCACCTCTCAAGCTCCATCAGGTTGGATGGGAAGCGTCGGTGCACAGCCATTTTAAGATCTCTCCAGAGATGTTCAATCGGATTCAAGTCTTGGCTCTGGCTGGGCCACTCAAGGACATTCACAGAGTTGTCCTGAAGCCACTCCTTTGATTTCTTGGCTGTGTGCTTAGGGTCGTTGTCCTGCTGAAAGATGAACCGTCGCCCCAGTCTGAGGTCAAGAGCGCTCTGGAGCAGGTTTTCATCCAGGATGTCTCTGTACATTGCTGCAGTCATCTTTCCCTTTATCCTGACTAGTCTCCCAGTCCCTGCCGCTGAAAAACATCCCCACAGCATGATGCTGCCACCACCATGCTTCACTGTAGGGATGGTATTGGCCTGGTGATGAGCAGTGCCTGGTTTCCTCCAAACGTGACGCCTGGCATTCACACCAAAGAGTTCAATCTTTGTCTCACCAGACCAGAGAATTTTCTTTCTCATGGTCTGAGAGTCCTTCAGGTGCCTTTTGGCAAACTCCAGGTGGGCTGCCATGTGCCTTTTACTAAAGAGTGGCTTCCGTCTGGCCACTCCACCATACAGGCCTGATTGGTGGATTGCTGCAGAGATGGTTGTCCTTCTGGAAGGTTCTCCTCTCTCCACAGAGGACCTCTGGAGCTCTGACAGAGTGACCATCGGGTTCTTGGTCACCTCCCTGACTAAGGCCCTTCTCCCCCGATCGCTCAGTTTAGATGGCCGGCCAGCTCTAGGAAGAGTCCTGGTGGTTTCGAACTTCTTCCACTTACGGATGATGGAGGCCACTGTGCTCATTGGGACCTTCAAAGCAGCAGAAATTTTTCTGTAACCTTCCCCAGATTTGTGCCTCGAGACAATCCTGTCTCGGAGGTCTACAGACAATTCCTTTGACTTCATGCTTGGTTTGTGCTCTGACATGACCTGTCAACTGTGGGACCTTATATAGACAGGCGTGTGCCTTTCCAAATCATGTCCAGTCAACTGAATTTACTACAGGTGGACTCCAATTAAGCTGCAGAAACATCTCAAGGATGATCAGGGGAAACAGGATGCACCTGAGCTCAATTTTGAGCTTCATGGCAAAGGCTGTGAATACTTATGTGCATGTGCTTTCTCAATTTTTTTATTTTTAATAAATTTGCAAAAATTTCAAGTAAACTTTTTTCACATTGTCATTATGGGGTGTTGTGTGTAGAATTCTGAGGAAAAAAATGAATTTAATCCATTTTGGAATAAGGCTGTAACATAACAAAATGTGGAAAAAGTGATGCGCTGTGAATACTTTCCGGATGCACTGTATATAGAGTAGATAAATTGTATTGTTTGGTTTATTGCAAAAACCATGTTTGGGTTATTTACTAAAAAGGAGTCTATTGACATGTCCAAACTACAAAAAAGAAAGTCAAAATATTTAAAATAGACTTTCACCGATTTATCAACCTCATTCAGAAATTTTATATATCTCTTCATATTTCTGGTACCAGGGCTGGAAATGTGACAAAGAGATCTCACATATCTCCTACACCATTGACAAAGTGAGTAAAGTAAGATTATGATTAGCTTCAGTGCATCTGTTCTAATGGAGAAATGTCCCCTCTCCATTAAAGTAGTACATCAAGGAAGATACGTTTTTAGCACCACAACCAACATAATGACATTCTCAATGCCCATCATTCTTAATGTGAACCTCACCCTTCAGTACTATGTAGAGATGACATTTATTTGTAAGAAATCTTAATTCCTGAATGTAACCAATGAAAACATCCATCTATTAAAATATCTTATTTTTGGAAGTCTTTCTTTTTCTATAATGACAGAGGTTTCAACACAGACAGCAAGTGTAGTTTTAGGACAAATGGAGGGTCGATTGATCTTATGAAATCCACCAAACCAGAAATCATAGTCAAGAAACCTAGATTGTGAATGTGTGTTGTTCTTAAATAATTTTTACATTATAATCTCTGACTTATTGTAATGGAGATGTTAATTTACACTCTTATCTACCTTTGTTGTTGATTTTAATTAGTTACAGTTTTTACAGGACTTTAACTCAGATTTACTCACCAACACTTAAAGTAATGTTTTAAATTATATTTTAACGTACAGAAGAGTGGTAACATGTTGGTTGGACATGCAAGTAAAAATTTCACTGCATGTGACAATACAACTTCTCTTACTTACTACATTGCATTTTTCAAATAATGGACCGATGCTTGCACTCACCAAACCAACACTGAGCACAATTCAAATGTTAGACATCATCAAAAAAATAGATAAAATATATTCCAAAATCTCCAACACCTATATTCCATTCTAAAACAACCAAAGAACTTGACAATATCTTAATATAGAAAGAAACTCAGAGTAAACAAAAGTGCAATGACTCAAAAGGTGTATGTTAAATAAAAAATAATAATAACAAAACTTCATTAGACAGTAAAAATATGCCAAAGCACTGAAATGTTTTACCGAATACCTAAAACATTGGTGCCACTGCTTATTGACCATGTAAACTCTTGTAAAGACTGCCCTCTAGTGGACAACCAGTGTATCATTAAATCATTTGTGCATTCACTTTATTCTATCATCCTAATCTATCCTCTAGTTACCTTTCAGGGGAAATGATTATAATACAGCATGAGATGTGCAAAGTAATCAATGCATCAAATTTTTGCAAGAACCCATACCAATAAAGGAAACATTAGTGTTCAGGTGGATAGCAAATGGAGCTAGGGATTGTATATTTTACAGCAAGAACCATCAGAGACAGTTTTATATAGTAAAGTATGAAGAAGGGAAAAGTCCAACAAAGATTAAGGGCAGAATGATTTATGTGGCATTTTAACAGCTATAAGTCCAAGTTGGAAGTGTCAATACTATCATAGTGAACATGAACACTGATGAAACTTGCGAGGGGACAGCAATAAAAAAGTCAGAGAGAACAGGTGAATATGAGTGGAAACACAGATGGAGCTCTAGGTAGTAGAATCAATAAAGCTGAATTAGCTTTTGCTGAAAGTTCGAAAAAGTGTACCAACGTCAGAAAATCATGGCTGTCTTAACAGACTTGTATGTTGTATGCAGCATAGATACTGTAATTATGGCAGAGTGCTGGAAAAAAGTGTTAATGTCAATGTCAATTTATTTATACTGTATAGCACATTTAAAACAACATAGTAATGCTGTGGCCAAAGTGCTTTACAATAATAGAATAAAAGAAAAACAAAATAATTAACATAAAACAAATAGAAATAAAATATATGAACATAAAATAAAATACATAATAAATAGAAGTAATGTTATATACATTAAAAATAAAAGTAATGTTATATAATCACAAAGAGGAAACCATCAGTATTACTGAAGGTCACGTAATACAAGTGAATAGAAATAAGTCTTACAGTCTTGTTTTAAACAGTTCAATTGTAGACGACTCCTTTATGTGATGAGGTAAAGAGTTCCACAGGCGAGGAGCAGCAGCTGCAAAAGCCCTGTCCCCCTTGGTTTTACACTTGGTATGAGGGACAACCAGAGACAGATGACTAGAAGATCTAAGCACTCTGGATGGCTGGTTTAAAACACACAGTTCAGATAAATAGGCAGGAGCAAGCCCATGTAAAGATTTAAAAACTAGTAGCAAAATTTTAAAATCAATTCTAAAACTGACAGGTAGCCAGTGTAAAGAAGCTAATATAGGAGAAACAGAATCACTTTCTTGCCCCAACCAGAAAGCAAGTGGTAGCATTTTGGACCAACTGTAACCTGCGTATCAGAGATTTGTTAATCCCAGAATACAGCGAGTTGCAGTAATCGAGGCAAGAAAAAATAAACGCATGAGTAGCTTTCTCAAGATCCCTACAAGATAAAAAAGGCTTTATCTTACCTAATAGACGAAGTTGGAAAAAGCAACTCTTGACTACAGAATTTACTTGTTTCTCAAAAGAGAGGTTACTGTCAAAGCTAACACCAAGATTGCGGACTTGAGGTTTGGAAAAGACAGAGAAAGAGCCGAGAAGTCCAAGACCAATTTGGGCTTTATCTGATGGACCCACTATAAGCACCTCTGTTTTATTTTGATTTAGATCAAGAAAATAATTAGCCATCCTGGATCTTAGTTCAGACAGACAGTTGTGGAGTTGATTTGTTGTAGAGCTGCAGACAGGAATATAAAACTGTGTTTCATCAGCATAGCAGTGAAAAGCAATGTTAAATTTCCTAAAAATAGATCCAATAGGGTGAAGGTATATAGAGAATAAAATAGGACCCAAAATGGATCCCTGAGGAACACCATATTTAAGAGGAGCAGTAGATGAAAAAGAGGAATTAAAAGTCACTGAAAAGTGTCTACCAGTTAAATATGACCTGAACCAGTTAAGAGCAGCCCCTTTGAGCCCAACAAGATGTTCAAGCCACATCAGCAATATTTCATGGTCAATGGTGTCAAAGGCAGCGGACAGGTCAAGTAATAAGAGAGATGTCGTTGAACACTTTCAGGAGTGCTGTTTCAACACTATGATAACGCCTAAAGCCAGATTGATAGATCTCAAATAAATTATTGGAGTTAAGGTGATCAACCAATTGATTATAAATTATTCTTTCTAGAATTTTAGCCAGAAATGGCAGTTGGGAAATTGGACGAAAATTGGCTAAAACTCCAGGATCTAATTCTGCCTTTTTCAGACGTGGATGGACTGCAGCATGTTTAAAAAATGAAGGCACAACTCCCGAACTAATAGAATCATTGATAATGGCTAATAAGGGTGTTGAAACAGTAGCTCAAGCAGCAGCACTGTGCACCTGATGGAAGAGCATAAAAAAACAGAATTGCAAGTTGCAGATCATGAAGTGATTAAAGCACAGCAAAGTACTGATGCAGGCTGAGATCTTTGTAGTATTTAATTGATGATAAAATAAAGTATTGACTGCAGTGCACACTTGGGATTCAAAGTTCAGGCCACTGTCCTGTTCCACACTAAGTCTGGTCACAGAGGTGTAATGTTGAAAGAATCAAGGAGTCAAAAGCCTTCTAAAGGTGACTTGGTTGTCCCACAAATATTTTTTGTGTGTCTGTACTACGTTGGAGGAAGTTTGCCAGTCTTTACTGAGATCACTGGGGCAGACAATCTGCTTTCTTTGCTTTCCTTATATACATCCATGAGCAATGTGAGTGAAGATCTATGTGTTGCAATGAAAGATGACACTATACTCATCAGACAAATAATATAGAAACAGTATGCAGATGCTAAGATGAAGTGGACCAGAGGTACACCACAGGCTGTGCCGGAACAGGCACTGAGTAAGACAGTTAGATGGCACTCTCATAGCAACTCACACTGCGCCAAAGGGCCACTGTGTGGCACTTTAGTCTACAGAAGCCTAAAAAAATTATGAGAGCTTCCTAAATCATAAGTATGACATAACATCTCATATATACTTGAAAGTTTCTCATACATGCAAGGTAATTTTTCAAGTAAAAGAAATAATAACTCATACGTACAAAATAAACCCACAATCACAGCAGCCCAGGTAAGCAGAGAGCTGAGGAGACTTTGTGCCAGCAAAGCAGTGGGTCCAGATGAAGTATCATCACGACTGCTGAAGACCTGTGTGTTGGAGCTGGGGAGTCCTCTACAGCGCATCTTCAACCTGAGCCTGGAAGAGGGGAGAGTTCCGAGGCTTTGGAAAACATCTTGCATCACCCCAGTCCCAAAGGTGTCACGTCCTGGTGAAATGAATGACTTCAGGCCTGTCGCCCTGACATCACATGTGATGAAAACCATGGAGCGGCTGCCACTTAACCACCTGAGGCCACAGGTCCATCACGCCCTCGACCCTCTGAAGTTCGCATACCAATGAGAAGGTGGGAGCGGAGGATGCCATCATCTACTGTACATGCTACACCGATCCCTCTCCCACTTGGACAGAGGCAGTGGTGCAGTAAGAATTATGTTTCTGGACTTCTCTAGCTCCTTCAACACCATCCAACCTCTGCTCCTTAGGGACAAGCTGACAGAGATGGGAGTAGATTCATACCTGGTAGCATGGATCATGGACTATCTTAAAGACAGACCTCAGTATGTGCGTTTCGGGAACTGCAGGTCTGATATTGTGGTCAGCAACACAGGAGCGCCACAGGGGACTGTACTTTCTCCGGTCCTGTTCAGCCTATATACATCGGACCTCCAATACAACTCGGAGTCCTGCCATGTGCAAAAGTGCGCTGATGACACTGCTATTGTGGGCTGCATCAGGAGTGGGCAGGAGGAGGAGTATAGGAACCTCATCAAGGACTTTGTTAAATGGTGCAACTCAAACCACCTACACCTGAACACCAACAAAACCAAGGAGCTGGTGGTGGATTTTAGGAGGCTCAGACCCCTCATGGACCCCGTGATCATCAGAGGTGACTGTGTGCAGAGGGTGCAGACCTATAAATACCTGGGAGTGCAGCTGGATGATAAATTGGACTGGACTGCCAATACTGATGCTCTGTGTAAGAGAGGACAGAGCCGACTATACTTCCTTAGAAGGCTGGCGTCCTTCAACATCTGCAATAAGATGCTGCAGATGTTTTATCAGACGGTTGTGGCGAGCGCCCTCTTCTACGTGGTGGTGTGCTAGGGAGGCAGCATAAAGAAGAGGGACGCCTCACGCCTGGACAAACTGGTGAGAAAGGCAGGCTCTATTGTAAGCACGGAGCTGGACAGTTTGACATCTGTGGCAGAGCGACGGGCACTGAACAGGCTCCTGTCAATAATGGAGAATCCACTGCATCCACTTAATAGTGTCATAACCAGACAGAAGAGCAGCTTCAGCGACAGACTGCTGTCAATGTCCTGCTCCACTGACAGACTGAGGAGATCGTTCCTCCCCCACACTATGCAACTCTTCAATTCCACCCAGGGGTGTAAACGTTAACATTATACAAAGTTATTGTCTGTCTGTATACCTGCATTGTTATCACTCTTTAATTTAATATTTTCTTTATCAGTATGCTGCTGCTGGAGTATTTGAACTTCCCCTTGGGATTAATAAAGTATCTATCTATCTATCTATCTATCTATCTATCTATCTATCTATCTATCTATCTATCTATCTATCTATCTATCTATCTATCTATCTATCTATCTATCTATCTATCTATCTATCTATCTAAAGGTACATTGAAAAATGAGCAAAGTGAGGTTTAGGGTTAGTTAACGAAGGGTCAGAGCACTTGTTCTCATTGTCACTTCTGTCTTAAGTGACTCTTAAGGGAAGTGCTCAGATCAGTATGAGTGTTTATAATTATTATACACTCTGCCTGTTAATCTTAACTTATTGGGAAGTCATGATGTCAAGTCGTTATTTTAATGAAGCATCTTGTAATGTGGCGGCACGGTGGCGCAGTGGTAGCGCTGCTGCCTCGCAGTTAGGAGACCCGGGTTCGCTTCCCGGGTCCACCCTGCGTGGAGTTTGCATGTTCTCCCCGTGTCTGCGTGGGTTTCCTCCGGGCGCTCCGGTTTCCTCCCACAGTCCAAAGACATGCAGGTTAGGTGGATTGGTGATTCTAAATTGGCCCTAGTGTGTGCTTGGTGTTTGTGTATGTCCTGCGGTGGGTTGGCACCCTGCCCGGGATTGGTTCCCTGCCTTGTGCCCTGTGTTGGCTGGGACTGGCTCCAGCACACCCCCGTGACCCTGTGTTCGGATTCAGCGGGTTGGAAAATGGATGGATGGATGGATCTTGTAATGTTATTAACTCAATGATTTATTTTATTAGTCTGCATCATGCAATTCTGTGTGAAGGGACAGCAACATTGTTCAGCCCTGGATGGGGAGTAAGCTGTGGTGGACTGATGTCTAGCATATAAGTTGATAAATATTTTGTATGTCTTTATTTTTATGTCAGACAAAGCAAATTAGTACTTCAGGAGGCAGGTTTTATTTCATTGATGAAAATAGCAGTGCTTTGATGTTTACTTCACAAACCCACCCTGAGTCTTTAGGACTGACCCAGGATGAGGAATTTATGGTGAGGGAGATGAAGCATGTATCAGACCAGCTTGGCAAGGGTGGCAGTGTTTGGACTTAATAAACTAACTAAACAAAGCAACTGGGGGATGAGATGTCCCTGAATTCTATAGGTCGAAAGTATGGCTGTTTATGATTGGTTTTGAATTGGAGGCCATTCTGTACTACAGCGCCTCATTGGTTTGTGTTTTGTTGTAAGAATGGTATAAAGTTGGTCATCCCACATTTACCTCTTTCTCTCACCATCTGGCCATGAAAAGAAGACCATGATGAAGACAACTCTCTCTCAGCAGCCATATTGAGACTGGCATGTGGTCTGTTTCAATACTCATTTTAATGGCCATGTGGTAGCAAAGCAAGATAGACTGAAGATAAGCCGAGAGCCGCCTATGGGACGCAAAATGAATGCACTGTACCTGTAAGGGTGTGTGCCAATATTCACATAGTATTCTGCTTCCTTAATATTTTTGGGCATTTTTTTCAATAATTCATAATTAAATGTGTAACTTAACTGTTGCCTTGTTCTTTACTCTGTTAAATTGCCTGAGGTTACAGATGTATAAGGGGTTGGGGGGGAGTGTTAAAGTTCCTGATCACAGAGTGGTGAGTGTATGAGGCCTTAGACATTTTATTAAGGTCTACACAATAAAGAGCATAAAGGGGAAAACAGGGTCATCATAGGACCTTACACGATAAAACACTAAACATAAGTCCCATTGCTTGAGGTCTCTGTCTATGTGCAGGTAAGGCTGTATACATGGAGTGCTATAAATCAAATATTAATTCTCATATAAATAATATAGTTAACAGTAACTGTATTGTAGGCAAACCAAAATAACCAACACAGGAATCTTTATAATAATATATTCAAGGTATTGTGATAAGAGCAACTGGTGTGGGTGATTGCCATATTACCCCAGGGGTTAGTAGCTGAGGAAAAGATGTTTTCCAATAGTAGTAGCGGAGCAGGCACTGCTTTGGTGATTGGCACAGGAGTAGCGTAACCGTTTAGTCTGCTTATGCTAAGCTAGTAAGTATCTTTGATTAAAGCAGCTGTTTACATGTAGATAAGACTGTACACATGGGGCGCTATAAAGCAGCTATAGTAAGGCAAAATTCCACGATGATACACAAGCTGATCACTGGACACAAGCACTCATTAATGTCACCAGTCAGATTAAGGGATTCTTTGAAAGAACAAAAAAAGCCCTCAGAGAGAACATGTAAATTGTACACACAAAGTTTACAATCCAAGAGTTTGGAGAAGGAGGCAGCAGAGCTAACCATACCAACAGGCATGCAGGCTGGGCTGGTGACTTTAAACAGGTTCAGTATGTGTTTGTTGAAGGCAATGGACTTGCACTCCGCCCAGGGCTGAGTCTTAGCCTTGACTCCAGGGCTGTTGGATAAGACTCGCACCCCAACACACACATTGTATTGGTATAACTGGTTTCAGAAAGTTGATGAATGTCATGGATCTGTATGTTCATCGTGTAAATAGTATAGTTCATATACCCCTTTTAGATCTTTATTCTGTTGCATGTTGAATAAAGTTATTTGTAATAATTCCACTTTTTTTGATAAGTTACGTGGTTCTAAACGCTTTAGCATTCCACCTGCCTATTTGTTTCCTGAACCCCCATAAATCTGCTTTATGGCTGCCGATAGTGAACGCATTTTGGTTGCATCGAGCGAAAATTAAGGCAGAAACCACCCTTGGACAAGATGCCAGCCCATTGGAGGGCACTGTTAACTATGAATATACACTGCAAGTGACTTGTTAAGATTATTTAAAAACTGTAAAAATAAATATATTCTCTTGTGACAGACCAAAATGAAAACAGTGCCAAATAGTTAAATTAATGATTAATATTACATAAACAGAGTGCAGCGAAATTTTTAGATGAACGCCAAATTTAAAATCCTGTTCAGGATGGGAAAAATGCCTTTAATGACACATGCATGGGGTCACCACCAGGGGGTGCACCAGCACCCCAAACCCAACACAGACAGATGTGGACACAAGTTCAGCACAGCACACACCTTTTATTTTGTTGTGGGAAACACTTTCCTTTCGTCCCCCACACAGCAAGCACAGTTCCAAACACAATAAACAACACTTTCTTTATTTTTTTTCTCTCACTCACTCACTCTTTCTCAGTCCGGCTCTTCTCCTCCTCCAACAAACTTCATCCCTCTTCCTCCCAACTCTGGCTCCTGAAGTAGTGGCATACTCCTTTTATGCTTCCTTTTATGATCCAGAAATACTTACAGGGGAGGCAGAAGCCCAACATAGTAACGCTCTGCAGCTCCTGTAGCACTCACTGGTGGCACTCACAGAGACCAGCAGTCACTGTGCCGAACCCCAACTCCCATGGAGCCCTGTGGGAATCCAAGGCAAAGTTACCACCCAGGGGTGCTGCCATCTAGCGCTACGGAGGAAATAATGCCCTGTTTCTATTCTCCCCCCTCGTCCTTCCATTAACAAGGCATCCCCGCAATCCGCCACAAAGGAAATGACTGAGTTATAGGTGTTGGTTTCACTTTTTAAATACACAGTTAATTACAATAATAGATGATTAGTTACATTTCTTATGTCCTTGCAAGTTACTGGTAAACAGACGCTTTGGAGTCAGAATTCTGCTACACTAGATTATACTGATTCTCTTATCAGTGCTTAACCTTGCAGAGAAGTAGCAGTAGGACTGGATCACAGATCAAGGGACTTAAATATGCTTTCCAAAGGTGCTAAAGGCAAAATATAACAATTATCAGCTACAGTTAACAAGGATTTAAGTCATTCAATATGAGCAATATATAATCAATTAGTAAAAATCACACATTTCTAATCAACATAAAGCACAAAGCCACCATCTTTTGTGTGCATATTCCTCATCTCCCTTTGCTGAAATTTGAATGGTTTCTATTCACTTACATTGATACAGTGTCTGAAGTGTGACATTGTTCATTTTAATAATCTAGCAATAAAAACAGATGTACACTTTTTGATACATTTTTTTAATCTATACTAATAAAAGGCAAAGCCCTCACTCACTGACTCACTCATCACTAATTCTCCAACTTCCCATGTAGGCAGAAGGCTGAAGTTTTATCAGGCTCATTCCTTACAGCTTACTTACAAAAGTTAAGCAGGTTTCATTTCGAAATTCTACGCGTAACGGTCATAACTGAATCCTACTTACGTACATATATATGTCCATAGCTTACAGCTCGGTCGCCGTGTGAGGCGGGGTTGCGTCCTGCGTCCCCCGGCCTCCTACATAGTTGGCTGCCTGCCTATATTGCGTCCCCCATCCCCACGCCTCCCACGTAGTTAGCTGCCTGCCTATTTTACATGTTTGGAGAACCGCCAATGCCTCTTAAACATCTTAGATTCACAGATGATGATTTGAGTAGTGGACACTTTGATGTTTATGAATGTTTCAACTTGTATGCTTACAACGCTTGACAGATGCCGAATGTCACTTCAACACAACAAGTCCTGCAAATACTAACATAATTGAAACAAACCATGAAACTCAAACCAATTAGGACAGCAGCAATCCAAGCTGTGAGAAAACAGTAAAAAGGAGGCATGTCAGACGTTGTGGTACATTTTCTGATGCAGCTAGACGAAAACAACTTCGTGACGCTGCCGCCAAATACTCGCAGAAAAATCCACAAGTTAATAGACGCGCTGTCGCTAAATACTCGCAGGAAAATCAACAAGTTCATAGAGACGCTGTCGCTAAATATTCGCACGCAAATCCACAAGTTAATAGAGACGCTGCTGCTAAATATTCGCATGCAAATCCACAAGGTAATAGAGCTTCTGTTTCTAGGTACGATCCCAATAATAAAAAGCAGCTCATACGAAAACAACAGGTTTGGCTCAAAAAAGCCGATTGTGGATTTGCGTACAGCCACTGAAACTTTGTAACGGCACAAGACTTCAGGTCACGTGTCTGCAAAAGAACCTAATTGAGGCAACTATTTTTACTGGAGGTGGCTGAGGGGAGAGAGTTTTTATTCCTCGCATCCCCGTTATACCCTCTGATCTCCCATTTCAATTCAAACGCCTCCAATTTCCAGTAAGACTCTGCTTCGCAATGACAATTAATAAGTCTCAGGGACTGACCCTACAAAAGGTTGGCATTGATTTGAAGCAAGATTGCTTTTCACATGGCCAACTATACGTTGCATGCTCAAGAGTAAGCTCAGCGCACAGCTTGGTCATATTACAATCGGAGGGCTGAACTGACAACGTGGTATACAAAGAGACCCTTAACAAATAATTATTTGTATATTTTCCCTCAGTTTAAAAATGTTTACTTTTCTTCTTAATAACAATTTTAAGGCAGTACTTTGCCGCTGCGAAGCGCGGGTATTTTGCTAGTGAATAAATAAATGTCAGTCATTTGCTAACCCATTTAGTCCTGAACAGGGTCGTGGGGGGTCTTCTGGAGCCTTTCCCAACTAGCATAGGGCACAAGGCCTAGACAGAGTGCCAGTCCATCACAAGATGAAGACACATAGGCTCACCCACACAAACACACTTCAGCCACACACTAGGGCCAACTTAGAATCGCCGAATCACCAAACCTGCATGTCTTTATACTTTGGGAGGAAATTGGAGCACACCAACATAGACACGGGGAGAACATGCCAACTGTATGCAGGGAGGACCCAGGACACAACCCCTGGTCTCCTTTCTGAGAGGCAGCAGCGCTACCACTGTGCCACCATGCCGTAAATAAATGTCATGTATAAAATTAACAAAAGTGAATGACGTGCGAATAATGTTTTCAACAAAAGAATTTTTAACAGTGAGAATTAAATGAACAGAAAAATTCTTAATCTTACAGATGTATAAATGTATACTGTATACACTTTTAGCTATAATACAAATACAATGAAAATGTCCAACAATGGGATTGTATTATCACATTACTAGCTTAAAGGAAAAAAAATGTATTGATATACTTTTCCCATTGCATTTAAAAAAAAAAAAACAAGCCTGAATTATTAAACATGCAAAATCTGTTATTTAGATTTATGAATAATAAAAAATGTTTTATCAGAACTATAATATCAGAGTCATAGACTTATTTTCCTGCAATATGCCTCCATATTTATGTAGGGTTTATATATGTTTCCTTGAATATGTTACTTTCACCATGTGTTTGATTTATTGTCATCTATAAATATTAGATTTTAATTTGAACATTATAATTACTTTTTTTATTAAAGCCTGTTTATACTCATTAATATTAGTTATACCCATAAAGCAGCCAGGTCATGGATGACAGCCTAAACAAAACTAAGTCAGGAGAGAAAAATTAAGATGTCTGCATGTAACTGAACCTGTGTACATCATATTAGAAATTTAGATATACACAGAATGTAACACAGTATCTTCTGTATAGGTCATAAAAAAAGAAGAAAAATTATTCTATGTGTAGCAAAAATATTCTTTTAAGATGTTATAAAATTCAAAAGTTGTCATCTTTTCCAGTAAGAAGCGATAAATACAAAAATGATTCACAAGCGTAATGCAGATCCGGGCTAGTGACGTGTTGTAAAGCATTGCACATGCACAGTGCAGATGGTAAAAAGTCATTTTAGTGAGAAAGAAGCGTGTGCATGATGCAAACTGGATGGGGTGTCATAAAAGAAGAAGCAAAGATTGGGGAGTGTCGTGAAGTCGGGCAGGGGACACTGATCGGGTAGTGACATCCGTGACAGAAGTTTTAATGTAGCCCATTTGAGAGATACTTGTACTTAGAATTAAATCCGTCTTTAACTGTGCATGTAAAGTTTACAGTTGCAGTCCTGTTTAATTTTTCTTTGCCATCTCTGTTTATTCTACTTGAGAGGAACTGAGGATTATTATTTTTATAATTACTGCTCGATTATCTACATGTTGCAGCCTATAATTTTTGCCCAGCTGTGTTCATGATGGGTCGGTGCACGTGCATATTGCATTGTATGTATTCTGATGATGTCATTTTGTAAAATTTTGTTAGTTTCTGGAATATGTTTAAGATGCCAGTCAACAACATCTGAATTGTTTTTAATGCCTATTTTGTGTTTATTGTTGTAAATCTAATCTTACTGTTTTATATTTTTGTCTGTTGTTCAGAGAATGCATTGTATTGTGAAGCCTGTACAGCAATATGATATGTGAATTAAGAGTATCATCTCATGTCTAGTCAGGATGTGGGAGTCAGCAGTTAAAGGGCTGCAAAAATGCACCATTCCTGAGGTGGAATTATTCTATGCACTGGCTCTGACTGGAAGGCTACCAGGATACATCTCTTAAATATTCAATTACTACCAAATTCAATGGTAGTAATTTTAGTGGCAATGGCTTTTTCATTCTCAACAGTTTGTTTACCAGATGGCAGTTGTCATATTTATCTGAACTCATGATACTGTATAATTACTATCTTGATTCTACAGAACCTGACTGGAATTCTAGGGACTGAGTGCTTTATTCACTTTTGGTTTAATGAATAGCAAAAAAAAAACCCAAAAACTTTTAAGCTCTATGATGTGCCTGCTTGTTTCTTATCAGGGATCAAACCACCAAGATGTCTCCACTGGTCACGCATAAGAGCACAGCCATGACTGTGATGCTAAAGAGTCAAGTCTATGACATGTAGAAACCAGAAATCAATGACTTCTGGAAATTTGCTGCCACACTAGAAGCTCATTTTTGTGTAGTTGTCTAGCTAGTCACACTGTTTTGTGTAACTTTATGTCTCTAAACACTGTCATAAACTCGACAAAGAGCCATAGCAAGGTTTGGGGCAGCCACCCATATATTATTTCCTGGCTGCAAAATTGAATAAAGTGATAGCACTGATGTTCACAAATTGGAGTCCAAAACAGAACTGAGGGGATAGGGGAAAGGTGTCGGCTTTTAAAGGCCAGTTTAGGAAGTGATCTCAAAGGGGCCGGAACCGGAAGGGTCTTCATCCATAGGCTCAGGCCCGGAAATGACATCAGAGGGGCTGGAACCAGAAGGGTCTTCATCCAAAGGCTCGGACCCGGAAGTGATGTCAAAGGGGTCAGAACCAGAATTGACGTCATCAGGGCCAGGTGGAATTTCCTGTGAATAGTCTGCAGAAAAGCGAGAAAAAGAGAAAAGGAATTCCGGTCTGGCTCGGAATTACCATCATTCAAACCCTTTAGCGGCCTCACATGCACACGTGTGTGACAACACCCAGATAACTAAAACAAGAGTCACTACTAACATCAATTTGGCCTAAACTGTGAAAGTCAAGTAAACTGAGCCACGAAAGGCACAATATGGGCCTCTTCTGTGTGTTACATGAGTGTGAGTGTGTCAGAGCAAGTTAGGATCAAAGGGCTCTGGGCCGTAGTGAATGTAACCCTTTTTGAGCATTTGTTTTGGAAAATAAAATATGAAAAGGACATACAGTGGTGTGAAAAACTATTTGCCCCCTTCCTGATTTCTTATTCTTTTGCATGTTTGTCACACAAAATGTTTCTGATCATCAAACACATTTAACCATTAGTCAAATATAACACAAGTAAACACAAAATGCAGTTTTTAAATGATGATTTTTATTATTTAGGGAGACAAAAAATCCAAATCTACATGGCCCTGTGTGAAAAAGTAATTGCCCCCTTGTTAAAAAATAACTTAACTGTGGTGTATCACACCTGAGTTCAATTTCCGTAGCCACCCCCAGGCCTGATTACTGCCACACCTGTTTCAATCAAGAAATCACTTAAATAGGAGCTGCCTGACACAGAGAAGTAGACCAAAAGCACCTCAAAAGCTAGACATCATGCCAAGATCCAAAGAAATTCAGGAACAAATGAGAACAGAAGTAATTGAGATCTATCAGTCTGGTAAAGGTTATAAAGACATTTCTAAAGCTTTGGGACTCCAGCGAACCACAGTGAGAGCCATTATCCACAAATGGCAAAAACATGGAACAGTGGTGAACCTTCCCAGGAGTGGCCGGCCGACCAAAATTACCCCAAGAGCGCAGAGACGACTCATCCGAGAGGTCACAAAAGACCCCAGGACAACGTCTAAAGAACTGCAGGCCTCACTTGCCTCAATTAAGGTCAGTGTTCACGACTCCACCATAAGAAAGAGACTGGGCAAAAACGGCCTGCATGGCAGATTTCCAAGACGCAAACCACTGTTAAGCAAAAAGAACATTAGGGCTCGTCTCAATTTTGCTAAGAAACATCTCAATGATTGCCAAGACTTTTGGGAAAATACCTTGTGGACTGATGAGACAAAAGTTGAACTTTTTGGAAGGCAAATGTCCCGTTACATCTGGCGTAAAAGGAACACAGCATTTCAGAAAAAGAACATCATACCAACAGTAAAATATGGTGGTGGTAGTGTGATGGTCTGGGGTTATTTTGCTGCTTCAGGACCTGGAAGGCTTGCTGTGATAGATGGAACCATGAATTCTACTGTCTACCAAAAAATCCTGAAGGAGAATGTCCGGCCATCTGTTCGTCAACTCAACCTGAAGCGATCTTGGGTGCTGCAACAGGACAATGACCCAAAACACACCAGCAAATCCACCTCTGAATGGCTGAAGAAAAACAAAATGAAGACTTTGGAGTGGCCTAGTCAAAGTCCTGACCTGAATCCAATTGAGATACTATGGCATGACCTTAAAAAGGCGGTTCATGCTAGAAAACCCTCAAATAAAGCTGAATTACAACAATTTTGCAAAGATGAGTGGGCCAAAATTCCTCCAGAGCGCTGTATAAGACTCATTGCAAGTTATCGCAAACGCTTGATTGCAGTTATTGCTGCTAAGGGTGGCCCAACCAGTTATTAGGTTCGGGGGCAATTACTTTTTCACACAGGGCCATGTAGGTTTGGATTTTTTTTTCTCCCTAAATAATAAAAACCACCATTTACAAACTGCATTTTGTGTTTACTTGTGTTATATTTGACTAATGGTTAAATGTGTTTGATGATCAGAAACATTTTGTGTGACAAACATGCAAAAGAATAAGAAATCAGGAAGGGGGCAAATAGTTTTTCACACCACTGTAGCTTACAAGATATGCTTGTAAAATACTGGATCCCACATTATCCAGTGTAGAGCTGTAGGGCACAAGAGGTTTTTCCATTAAAGATAAAAGTTTTTAATAAATATTGCAATACTTTGTAACATAGTTACAAAATAATACAGTGGCATGCAAAAGTATTCAGTCATATTGAGAATCATCATTTTCTGCATGTCAAAAGATTTGTACACATATTTATCCATTTAGTATTTTAAATATGAAGTCATAAAGCTGCTGTTTAGGGGCACCATCACACAAACCTACTAGAGGATCTCTATCAATTCTGCCAAGAAGAATGGGGAAGAATAACTTCTGAACAATATGCAAAACTGGGACATACTTACCTCAAAAGATTTAAGGCTGTTACTAAAGCAAAAGAGTTCTTGACAAAGTATTAATGTGTAGGGCTTAAATACTTATGCAGACTCTAACTTTGGAGTGTTTCTTCTTCAGTTAAAGATCTACATAAAATAATTTATTTTGACTTTGGAAATGTATTGTCACATCATAAGATGTCACATTAAAAATATTGAATGGATAAATATATGTACAAATCTTTTGTCATGCAGACAATTATGACTTTCAACATTAGCATAAAGTTTTGTCCTTCAAGCTTACTGTTCAATGTGAAACCTAATGTGAAGCTGATCACTACCCACAAAGAGACCACATTCTTTACTTTATCCAGCAACATTCATAGCCTAAACTATTACCAGGTGCTTTACCAATAAAAAAGATACAAGTAAACAGCTGTCATAAACATGTTACATATAAAGGATAAAGTGGACAAAAATAAATAAAGAAGAACTGAACGATACAATTGAGCAGAAGTATGGCTTGACAAAAAGTATGGTAGAATTTGGATTAGTACAGCTGTTACAAAAGGTCAGGCCTAGTGAAGTGAAAAATAGAAGAGCCAGACCTTAAAATCTTTAGATCTGAAGGAGTCCACAAGAGGGCAGGAGTCACAAAGTGGGAAGAACATTTACCAAGAGCTGAAAAGAGGTCCTTAGAATTTTGAGTATCAAAGCTGTTTTCACCTTGTCTGTAAAATTAAAGTATTATAAGAACCTGGGAAAAGATTTATTAAGTACAGGCTATTCAACCAAATTACTTTATACACAACACATCCAGATTTATGCAAGACGAGACGTGAAGGTCCATTCTCAGGACGCTTCTTTCAACTGCACCACTAGTCACCTTGTTCCATTTACCTGAAAAAATATTTAATAACACATCTGCATTTTCCCAGTTAACCTGAGCTGAATAAATCTCCCAAAGAAAAGATGGATCTAAGTGTAGATTATATGGTGGAGATTATTAGTCAAAGTCAAAGTGAACTTTATTGTCATCTCAACCATATACAAGTATACAAATAGACGAAATTGCGAAGCTCAGGGTCCACGGTGTAACAAAATGACGTGCAAATAATAAATTAAAAATAGAATTAAAATTTAAATTTAAAATTAAAACACAAACAAGACATTGTGCAAAGATAAGACAAAGAAGTAGCAGCAATATTGATGTGTAAGATATGTAATATAATAAATAAATAATAAATAATAGATATAGATAATACAGAAATGATCAGTGTATGATAATAGTTGTTTAAGACGTGTAAACAATGACAGGTCAGAATGTTTCACAGCAGAAGGATAACAAGAGTGTCAAAATCCTTAAAGGTCTGTATGAGATTTTCAGTTCTTGTCTCCATGCACACTCGTCTTTGCAGGACAGTGGCTCACATGTATAAAAGTTCTGTTTTTAGAGGTGGTTGAGGCAGTGTGGAAGGTCCAGGGGGCAGCCTGGTGTTAAGGAGTCTAACAGCTTGGGGGTAAAAACTCTCCTGCAGCCTGGCAGATCTGGCTTTGATGCTGCAGTATCTTCTCTTGGATGGCAGAAGTGTGAAAAGTCCATGTGAGGGGTGTAAGGGGTCCTGCACAATGCTGCAGGCCTTGCGGACACTGCGTTTGTAAAGTATGTCCTGTAGTGAAGGGAGAGGCACCCCAATAATGTTCTCTGCTGTCTTCACTATCCTTTGCAGGCGCTTGCGGTCATTTATGTTGCAGTTGCCATACCAGACAGTGATACAGCTGGTCAGAACACTCTCAATTGTGCCTCTGTAGAACATGGTGAGGATGGAAGGGGGAAGACTTGCTTGCTTCAGTCGCCTCAGGAAGTATAGTCTCTGCTGGGCTTTCTTGATTAGTGATGAGGTGTTATGTGTCCATGTAAGTTCCTCAGTTATTTGCACACCAAGGAACTTGGTACTCCTAACAGTCTCCACATCTAAACCGTTGATGCTGAGTGGGATGTGGGCAGGATGTGATTTTCTGAAGTCCATGATGATCTCTTTTATCTTGTCAACATTGAGAGATTGATTGTTGTCTTCACACCATGCACATAGCCGTTCCACCTCATCTCTGTATGCTGTTTCATCATCCCTGCTTATCGGTCCCAGCACCATCGTATCATCTGCAAACTTGATCATGTGGTTGGTGTTGTGCATGGCTGTGCAGTCGTGAGTCAGCAGGGTGAACAGCAGTGGACTAAGCACGCAGCCCTGTGGTGCTCCAGTGCTCAGTGTGATGATGCTGGAAGTGTTGCAGCCCATCCAAACTGACTGGGGCCTCTCTGTCAAGAAGTGCAGGATCCAGTGGTGTTCAGGCCCAACCCTGCTCAGTTTTACAACCAGCTTTGGAGGGATGAACGTGTTGAAGGCAGAGCAAAATTCTATGAATAGCATCCTGACATATGTGTCTTTTTTATCCAGATGTGTCAGGGAGAGGTGAAGGGCAGAGCCTATGGCATCCTCAGTTGACCTGTTTGAGCGGTATGCAATCTGAAGAGGGTCAAGGGAGGCAGGGAGATTAGTCTTTATGTGTGACATGACTAACCTTTCGAAGCACTTCATGATGATTGGCGTGAGTGCAACTGGTTGGTAGTCATTCAGGCATGTCACTGATGACTTCTTCGGCACTGGTATGATGGTGGTTGACTTGAAGCATGCTGGAATTGACAACTGGCTCAGAGATGTGTTGAAGATGTCTGTGAGGACACCAGCCAGTTGACTGGCACACTTTTTGAGCACACAACCAGGTATGTTGTCAGGTCCTGCAGCCTTGTGTGGATTGACTCTGGATAGAGTCCTCTTCACATCAGTTATGGAGAGACAGAGTACCTGGTCAGTGGAGGGAGGTGTTGCTTTTCTCGCAGGCTCTTTGTTCTGCGCCTCAAATTATGCAAAGAAGTTGTTCAGCTCATCCGGAAGGGAGGCATCACCATCGCTGCTGTGTGGGTTGGGCTTGTAGTTTGTAATTGTCTGAACACCCTGCCACATACGACGTGTGTCTCTGGTGCTGCTGAAATGTTTGTTGATCCTCTGCGCATATGCCCACTTAGCTCTCTTTATAGCGCGAGACAGGTTGGCTCTGGTCACCCTGAGGGCAGCCTTGTCTCCAGATCTGATGGCTGCATTTCTGATCTTGAGCAGCTTGTGCACTTCTCTCGTCACCCAGGGCGTTTGATTGGCTCTTGTAGTAACATCCTTGGTAACAGTATCATCCTCTATGCATTTGGAGATGTAGCCAGTCACAGAGTCTGTGTACTCCTCCAGATTGATGGAGTCACCATCCATAGCAGCCTCCCTGAAAATGTCCCAGTCTGTCAATTCGAAGCAGTCTTGGAGAGGTGAAACAGCACCAACCTGCCACACTCTGATGCTCTTGCGGGCTGGTTTAGTGCACTTCAGCAGGGACTTGTATGCAGGAACCATAAAAACGCTGATATGGTCTGAACAGCCGAGATGGGTGTGGGGTAGGGCCATGTAGGTGTCAGGAGTGCTCATGTAAACATTGTCCAGACAGCTTCCCCCTCTAGTAGCAAAGTTCACATTCTGGAAGAATTTTGGGAGAACTGACTTCAAGTTGGCATGATTGAAGTCTCCAGCAATAATGAAAAATGCCTTGGGGTGCGTCGTTTGTAGTTTGCTGATGATCTCCGTAGAGTTCCGCTAGCGCCTGGTTAGCATTTGCGCTAGGCGGGAGGTAGATGGCAACCACCAGCACGCAACTGTATTCCCTCAGCTGGTAGAAAGGCCGACACCTTACTGATAAAACCTCTATCAGCGGGGAGCAGTGTCGCGCAACTGAGACAATGTTCGTACACCACTCTTTTAGGCAGGGGTATAATGAACAGACTGTCAGTTGTGGGAAATAAAAACAAAATAGTATAATCTGTCTTCCAGATTTAAAATTTACTTTAAAGTTGTGGTGATTGAGATCACCATAAGTTAAAGTGCCACCTTTTGAAAGAAGCAACAGGTCAGTGTGTTCACTTTTGTGTACCATTCTGGTACATTCTAATCAGAATCTTAGGTGACGTTAGTATCTTTTTTATTTGAGGGCCTAATGCAAATAAGAAGATTGGGAGCCAAACAAGTTTGGTGTTTTGTTTCTTTGCACCAGAGATGTCTGAAAGTGTGGAAGACACTGGGACCACTTCAAGTCTAAACTGCTAAAACCTCTGTGATATTAAAAGATTAAAGTCCTTTTGGCACAAATGTAAGGGAATTGATTTACGAATTTTATAGGCACTGTCTTTCTCATTTTAGAACAGGTGACACCAATCCTGGTCCTGGAGGACCACTGTGGCTGCAGGTTTTCATTCTAACCCTTTTCTTAATGAGTGACCTGTTTTTGCTGCTAATTAACTTATTTTGAACTAATTTTAATTGACTTGCTCTTGAAGACTCAAACCCTTGAATTGTTTCCTTTTCCGTAATTAGCAGCCAAACAATAATGAGATGCAAGATGAGCCAAAACAACTGGGGCCTCATGTATAACGCCGTGCGTAGAACTCACACTATAACATGGCGTAAGCACAAAAGCGAGAATATGCGTACGCACAGAAAAATCCAGATGCAGGAATCTGTGCGTACACAAACTTTCACGTTCTTCCACTACATAAATCCCGATCAGTGTGAAAAGTAACGCACGTGCACGCGCCTTCTGTCCCGCCCTACCTCCTCCCAGAATTATGCCTCTTTAAATATGCAAATCGATATAAATAGCCTTCTGTGAAAAGACAATGGGAAAAGCACAGGGGAAAATATAAGAATTTCAGTGAATACCAAGTGGAGGCAAAGGAAAAATGTACTATTTGTTGGTTTAAACAATGTCAGTGGAGCAGGACAGTGACAGCAGTCAGTGGTATATTTAACAAAAGAAAGTTGATCGAGTGACATAGTGTCGGAGAAACTCAAAAGCTCAAATTCACAAAGTCGCACAGTGCCCGAAATAAAAAAGAAATCACATATCAAAGTCGCCGTGAAAAGGCAACTCGTAGCGGACCGTCTGAGTGTCATATGAAAGCTTATTAGGGTACAGAGAAAAAAAATAGGCACACAGTGGGAAAAAAGCACGAAATGTCAACTTTAATCTCGAAATTTCCACTTTAATCACGTACTTAAATTTTGTCATTAAAGTAGAACATCATAAACTTCAACTTAAAATCGTTTATTTTACTAGTTTCTCAAGTAGCACATTAAATGCTTTGTTCTGTGTTTGATCTTCTATGTGCTCTATGTGTGTGAATCACTACGTGCTTCCGTTCTTTCTCTTTCTCCGACAGGACACAGAATCCATTACATTCGTGATATTACAGCTCTCTGAATAATTAAAATACTGAGATGTATACGTGATATCTTTTTCATGATGACAGGAATGAAAGCATGTTATTAAACATGGGAACACGGTGGCGCAGTGATTGTTCATATCTCATGCAAGAGTCTTGCTGAGCCATGTGCGACCTTCGATGAAATAATTTACTGTATTACAGAAGTACTGTCTCTTTCAAACGTACTAACCTCCAATTCCTGTCCTTACTTTTCTTTCTCCAAATACCCAATCGCCACACAATCAGCTCTGTAATAGACGTTAAGCCATCTGTAAGCTTAGAACGGTGATTCTTCAAAACTTTTAAGGAACATTGAAATATCTTCGTAGTACATGTTTAATTATTCTATCTGTCTATCCTTCCAGTGTCGCTTCAGCACCAGCAATAATACAGCGCAAGGCAGGAGCTATTCGTGAACTAGCTAGCGCTGCGGCACTGTGTCCTCACATATTTAATTATTAACAATACAGATTATTTAAATGAAGTTAAAGTTTTATCTGTATACTATAAGCAACATATTTTGCTGCATTTCATCTTAAAAATGATATCGTCATCATACGCGCTTTATAAAGTGGCGCAGGTTGTGCAATATTATAACTGTAGTGCAAGTTTACAGTGGGGTAATCTATACTAATAAAAGGCAAAGCCCTCACTGACTGACTGACTGACTCACTCACTCACTCACTCACTCACTCACTCACTCACTCACTCACTCACTCACTCACTCACTCATCACTAATTCTCCAACTTCCCGTGTAGGTAGAAGGCTGAAATTTGGCAGGCTCATTCCTTACAGCTTACTTACAAAAGTTAGGCAGGTTTCATTTCTAAATTTTATGTGTAATGGTCATAACTGGAACCTCTTTTTTATCTATATACTGTAATGGAAGGCAGCAAGATGGCCGTAGGAGACGGAGTTGCGTGTCGCGTCATCACGCCTCCCACGTAATCACGTGAACTGACTGTGAACTCAGTACGTAGAAAAGAAGGAGGAGCCCAAAAGAGCGCTGAAGAAAACATTCATTACACAATTGACAAGGCATCGAAACAATAAGAAGCGAGTGAGTGACGCATACAAGCATCTTCATAAGACACGAGGTATAAAAAAGCACGGTGTAAACAGTAACCTTAAATTAACTTTACTGAAACGCTCCTGCTGCCGTTTGCAATGCCATATTCGCGAGATACAAGTTTAATGAGAAGACACGAGGTATAAACGAGAGTTTGGATCACTTTGTAACAGAGTTAAAATTGCTGTAGCGAGAAACTTTTAACTGCCGGGTCTTAGCTAACATTAAATAAACCCGTGGACATCGCAACATCACACAAGAGAGCGGCTCACGTGAAGTGACTGAACGCAGCAGGAGTGATCACTTCGATGAATCAAACCTGTTCAAAAAACACATTACACAATTGATAAGGTAGGAAAAGAATATGAAACAAAGCACGGTATAAACCGTAACTTTAAATTAAGTTTATAGAAATGCTCCCGCTGCCGTTTGCAATACCATATTCGCCCCTGCGAAGCGCGGGGATTTTGCTATATATATTAAACTATTTCAACCATTCTATGATCTGCTTCTCGCAGCTGAAAGAGGGCACCGTGGCAGAAGTTAGCCGACTTGCTGACCAACCACAAGCGTTACCTGGTAGGTAACCACCCATACAATCAGATTGTGAATCAGACTACGAATGCCTGCAATGTAATGACCCCGATCTACATGCTGTCAAATGAATGAACCACACGCCGTGGCACAACGTTAGGGGCTTCGCCTCTAGCGCTGACGTTCGAGGTTCGATTCCTGTAAGGGAGTGCAGTGAGTGTGTACGCCTGATGAGCCCACAATTACGGCGAAACACGTGTCGCATACTATGCATCTTCAAAGCACGGTGTAAACCGTAAGTTTAAATTGAGTTTATAGAAACGCTCCCGCTGCCGTTTGCAATACCATATTCGCGAGATACAAGTTTAATGAGAAGACATGAGGTATAAACGAGACTTTGGATGACTTTGTAACAGAGTTAAAATTGCTGGAGCGAGAAACTTTTAACTGCCGGGTCATGTCGCGTGCTCTCGGGTAGGTATATAATTTATACATTTATGCATGTAATGGGCAAACAAAAAATGTACTATACCCGAAAGCACTGCAGTAGTACTCAATGTATCTTTACTTCCTAAATGTTAATGTTTTACTGTTTAATAATTTATATGCTTCTTATATGTTGTTCAAATTCTTTTATCAAAATACGAGTAACAGCGCACTGCACGGTAACGTGGAGTGAATACACTTGACATGAGCATTCATGTCATTTATCCTCTTTCCCTGTATGTTTACCATTCGTTTGCTCAGAGGTTGATGCGCTTTCTGCTTAATGAGCAGCTCTTCACCCTAGTGTCCCGCTGCTTCTCTTCTTTCGTCGGCATCTTTTCCCGTTGTATTATCGTAGTATTTCCCTCTACTTACCCTTTACCTGTTTTCATTAAGGGTAAATGTTCTCGTCAGGTTCGTTATCGGGTTGGTCTACTGTTGCACTTTAAAATGAACACACACACACACACACAGACCCTAACCACAACAGTGCCCTACAAATGACTCACACACAGTTGGCTAACTTTTAGCACTTAAAAACCACACAAATGCTTTAAGTATAACACAACTTGTCACTCTCTCAGCACATCAAGAGACTTATTTATTTATCGGCACGCACAACGTATGATGTTTTAAATAGACCTCAGACCTAAATGTTACTTTTGGTCTCCAAGAAAATATTAAAACATACAAAGACTCAGTATCCTTGACTATAGGTCATTTATCAGCCAAGAATACCTTCTTATCATACTGCCCCCTAACTATTGAGTGGCGCCTCACTCTCAGCCTTAAAACCCCGCAGCACAGAGCTAATGGCAAAATCTCCAGCTACGCCAGGTGCTCTTAGAAATCTACCTTATTACTTCAATCACTCTAGACATTAAAACAAAGCATAGAATGTTAAAAGCAGCATGGTATTTATTACAAGAATAATAATAATACCACTGGAACAAAGAATAGAAAATAAGTACTGATAGGAAAGTCTGAATATATATATATAGTCTTTAGGAAAAGCTTACGAAAAAGTTGAAATGACAAGGATGAATGTCCCAGGGAGGCGTTTGATTTAGCAATGGATGTTCATGATGCCTTTCTGACGACCAATGTCGTCTTCGTCTGTTCCTCTTCTTCTTCTCCTCCTCCCTCCTGCTCCTTCTTCTTCTTCCTCCTCCTATTCTCCACATTTACATTCCCACACTTTTTCTGAGCACCCATCTGTCTCATGTAAGTCACCCACCCATGTTTTAGGGTTCCAGTCAGATCCGGTTACTATTGCCCTAACTTTCACCATGGGTGGTTTTCTCTCCTTGTTTCCCCTGCTTTCTGTGCTTTCCACTTCAGCAGTGGGTGTTCTACATGCTAGCACTTCACAATTATCACACCAACTGTTACATCTTTCAAAACTTTCACACAACATTCCATTTTCACTTTCTTTCTTATACTGATCTTCCTTATTACCAATAATACAAGATAGTAAACCTCTTATAACAGCAGCTGTCTTCTTTATACCTGATCTCTGTTTTCCTGCTTTTAATCCTTCCAGCCCCCTTCCATTTTGTGGCATGCTCAGCTCAGCTTCTGCTTTCTCTACCTGCACTACAGGTTTTCTAGCTTTAGCCTGCTTGCTTCTGCCACTCCACTGGAAGATGGCTGACTTTAATATAAATTTAGGCATTTCTGAGTCTACAATTATAATCTAATACAATTTGCCACCTTCGTTATGGGTTGGCCTACTTTTGCCCCTGTAAGCAAACATACACATATATACACAAAGATCCTAAACAAATAAGTGCCGTATGAATGATGCATGCATGTCCCATCACTCCCTAGCACTTTAACCACTTAAATGCTGTATGAATGACGCATGCATTTCTCACCACTCTCTAGCACTTTAATTAAGGACTCACTACGACTAGCACTAACAAACATGCGGGTGTCCTTGTGACACACATGAAGTCTCTACACTTTGTTGGTTATATTCCATTCAGCAACCAAACAATGTTTTACTTCCACCGCATTTGTATACTGGACGCCCTAAAATTCACATACATAAACACACATATACATAAACAGTATTTGTAAACAGGGTGCAAAACATGGTTACCCCAAATCCTGCCGACTACGCCAATTGTTTTGTCTGACAAGGTGCAAAACAATGGTTACTGCAAAATCCTGCCGACTACGCCAAATGTTTTGTCTGACAAGGTGCAAAACAATGGTTACCGCAAAATCCTGCTGACTACGCCAATTGTTTTGTCTGACAAGGTGCAAAACAATGGTTACCGCAAAATCCTGCCGGACTACGCCAATTGTTTTGTCTTGGTAGAGTAACATATATATTGCTCTACTTTCCCCTATTGTATTATTAATATGTAGCCTTAGAATGCCTAATCTCACAGACTTACCACTGTTTATAAGGTATTATTGTATATAACTTAATCCCCACCTTCCCTTCTATATCTATAACCTTAGGCAATTAGAAATAGTAAAAGACAAGCTGAAGTTAAGTTACAGTTTAAACAATGTATTAGTATTATTGATAATATTCATAAATAATAACAAAATGCAAAGTACATTTGAATATTGGCAACCATACAACCTGATTAAATGATGATATGTAGTCAGGTGGCACACAGACTTCTGGTTACTTAAATGTCTCTAGTTAAGGCATCATTGGTGCTCAGCTTTCAGCCACATGTCTGTTCAAAATGGCTGCTGAGCTGTGCTGTTCATTGTGTTCTCTTCAGGTTAGCAAGAGAGATGCTTCTTCATCATATGTTGGTTGGTAAGAGAGAGATACTGAGGTTAAACACATACATTTATAGATGTTCTGTCCAATCCCGAGAGCCAATAGCACATCATGGTACTTAAAGGCTTCTGACCAAACAGCCATACTTCAGACCAATGGGGGAAATAGAACAACTTAACACCTGCCCCCAAACCATATGTTAAAGTACACCTTAGCCCATTTGCGGGGGTAGAAATGACTTTAGCAAATAAACACTTGCCAAACTGGTTTAAAACACACATCCCCCAAATCCTGTCGTAAAAATTCAAACAGACCCATTCCTGAAGGGGGGGGGGGGGACACTAAATTACACTGCTTTGTCTAAATTACAAATAAAGATATACAGTACAAAATATTCATCAAGTTATATGTAAAGTCTCACATCACAACACCCGTTAAAACTGATTAAGTTAGTTTTTGTGTTGCGATAACTTAATTTTTCAGTTAAGCTGGCACTTAAGTCTTCAATCTGCCTCAAGAATGATTAGCGAAGGTGGTAGGGAATGAAAACGGCATCCGCCACGGCCGCACTGGTGCGCGCAGCTGTGAGTTGATTCTACAATAAAATAAAATAAAGATAAAAAGAGTAATAAAATCATCACCCCAAAAGCGAATAGTAGACGTGATGTAGTATATATGTACCAAATTTCAAGTCAATAGGTGAAACGGTTTGCGAGCTACAGGTGATTTAAAATCGTGGACAAACGAATAGCCACGGTAGCGTATTATAGAAGAAGATTTTACTGTTTAATAATTTATATTTATATGCAATGTGCTTCTTATATATTACTTCATATTCTCATATGATAATGATGTTAATGTTGTTTATATTGATTTCTATGTTATTGTAAGTGCTCTTTATTTGTGGAAAAATAAATTTGGCAATTAACAAACTTATTTTATACATACTACATTTTATTTTTTTCTCTTGCACTCAGTGAGCAAATCCACTGGGTAATCAGCTATATATATATATATATATATATATATATATATGTAGATGTGTATATATATGTAGATATGTATATATATATATGTGTATATACTGTATATGTAGATATGTATATATATATATGTGTATATATATATATGTAGATATGTATATATATATATATATGTAGATATGTAAATATATATGTAAATATATGTGTCTGTGTATATATATGTGTGTATGTATGTATGTATGTATGTGTATATGTATATACTGTATGTATATGCGTGTGTGTATGTATGTGTGTATATGTATATGTATATATATGTTGATATGTGTATATATATATGTATATATATGTGGATGTGTATATGTATATATATATATATATATATATGTATATATGTAGATATGTGTATATGTAGATATGTATATATATGTATATATGTATATGTATATATATGTTTATGTGTGTGTGTGTGTGTATATATATATATATATATATATATATATATATATATATACATATATATATATATATATATATATATATATATATATATATATATATATATATATATATACAGTGGTGTGAAAAACTATTTGCCCCCTTCCTGATTTCTTATTCTTTTGCATGTTTGTCATACAAAATGTTTCTGATCATCAAACACATTTAACCATTAGTCAAATATAACACAAGTAAACACAAAATGCAGTTTGTAAATGGTGGTTTTTATTATTTAGGGAGAAAAAAAAATCCAAACCTACATGGCCCTGTGTGAAAAAGTAATTGCCCCCTGAACCTAATAACTGGTTGGGCCACCCTTAGCAGCAATAACTGCAATCAAGCGTTTGCGATAACTTGCAATGAGTCTTTTACAGCGCTCTGGAGGAATTTTGGCCCACTCATCTTTGCAAAATTGTTGTAATTCAGCTTTATTTGAGGGTTTTCTAGCATGAACCGCCTTTTTAAGGTCATGCCATAGCATCTCAATTGGATTCAGGTCAGGACTTTGACTAGGCCACTCCAAAGTCTTCATTTTGTTTTTCTTCAGCCATTCAGAGGTGGATTTGCTGGTGTGTTTTGGGTCATTGTCCTGTTGCAGCACCCAAGATCGCTTCAGCTTGAGTTGACGAACAGATGGCCGGACATTCTCCTTCAGGATTTTTTGGTAGACAGTAGAATTCATGGTTCCATCTATCACAGCAAGCCTTCCAGGTCCTGAAGCAGCAAAACAACCCCAGACCATCACACTACCACCACCATATTTTACTGTTGGTATGATGTTCTTTTTCTGAAATGCTGTGTTCCTTTTACGCCAGATGTAACGGGACATTTGCCTTCCAAAAAGTTCAACTTTTGACTCATCAGTCCACAAGGTATTTTCCCAAAAGTCTTGGCAATCATTGAGATGTTTCTTAGGAAAATTGAGACGAGCCCTAATGTTCTTTTGCTTAACAGTGGTTTGCGTCTTGGAAATCTGCCATGCAGGCCGTTTTTGCCCAGTCTCTTTCTTATGGTGGAGTCGTGAACACTGACCTTAATTGAGGCAAGTGAGGCCTGCAGTTCTTTAGATGTTGTCCTGGGGTCTTTTGTGACCTCTCGGATGAGTCGTCTCTGCGCTCTTGGGGTAATTTTGGTCGGCCGGCCACTCCTGGGAAGGTTCACCACTGTTCCATGTTTTTGCCATTTGTGGATAATGGCTCTCACTGTGCTTCGCTGGAGTCCCAAAGCTTTAGAAATGGCTTTATAACCTTTACCAGACTGATAGATCTCAATTACTGCTGTTCTCATTTGTTCCTGAATTTCTTTGGATCTTGGCATGATGTCTAGCTTTTGAGGTGCTTTTGGTCTACTTCTCTGTGTCAGGCAGCTCCTATTTAAGTGATTTCTTGATTGAAACAGGTGTGGCAGTAATTAGGCCGGGGGGTGGCTACGGAAATTGAACTCAGGTGTGATACACCACAGTTAGGTTATTTTTTAACAAGGGGGCAATTACTTTTTCACACAGGGCCATGTAGGTTTGGATTTTTTTTCTCCCTAAATAATAAAAACCATCATTTAAAAACTGCATTTTGTGTTTACTTGTGTTATATTTGACTAATGGTTAAATGTGTTTGATGATCAGAAACATTTTGTGTGACAAACATGCAAAAGAATAAGAAATCAGGAAGGGGGCAAATAGTTTTTCACACCACTGTATATATATATGACAGCAACACTCATAACAATGACAACACAATTACATTGACAATCATATTACGTTATTTTTAAAGTGTTTCCTTTTCTTTTTCATAACCTCTTTAACATACTACTTCTCCACTGTGAAGCGCGGGTATTTTGCTATATATAGATATATAGATAGATATATAGATATATATATATATATATATATATATATATATATATATATATATGTATGTATGTGTGTATATATATATATATGAATGTGTGTGTCTATGTATGTGTGTATATATATATATATATATATGTTGATATGTGTATATATATATTTATATGTAGATATGTGTATATGTAGATATGTATATATATGTATATATGTTTATGTATATATATATGTTTACATAACCTCTTTAACACACTACTTCTCCGCTGCAAAGCGCGGGTATTTTGCTAGTTGTACTTATAAGTACAAACAGTTCTACAAGGAGCACTTGATGGACTGATTGAGTGCGTTTATAGTTCTTGGGATGAAACTGTTTCTGAAACGTGAGGTCCGTACAGGAAAGGCTTTGACGCGTTGTGGCTGAGGTAGTGTGTGCTTGAAACTGTATACCAATAATTCTCTTTCCGATCAGCTGCTGCTGTGATTCCCCACTCAGATACAGTGATATAAATACTCTGAGTGGTGCAGTGAGAGTAATATGGAAAAAGATGATCTGCTGTGGCAACCCTTAACGGAAGCAGCTGAAAGAAGAAGAAGATGCAGTGAGCGTAACAATGCTAAAGCAGTTATGGTATTTGGAATACTATGGCTATTCCCTGGACCATTATATTGCTACAGGTTAATTACAATCAGATGCATTACACTAATAAGCAATATGCAGTTAATTTCAGTGTATTTATAAAGCCACGTCAGGAATGTGGGTCTAAGAAAGAAAGGGTGACCACGCAGGAACAGTAGCACTGCTTTGACGCTGGGTGCCGCCAGTCTGCAAAACCGAGCGGAGAAATTGCGTACGCCAGGGTATGAGGTACAGTGGAAATGTGCGTGGCTTTACGCCAAGTTTAGGTTTTATACATCGCGATTTGAGCGTGGAAACGTTCGTAAGCAACATTTCTGTGCGTATGCACCATTTATACATGAGGCCCCTGGTGTCCATTATACAATATCTGAAAATAAAGAAAGATGATGGTCTCAGGAATGCTGATCTGCTCAGGTCCCCAAAACATTTTAACAGAGCTCTTAGAAAAGAGAAAATGAGCAATTTTAGAAATGTCTGCTAATGCACCACGAGAGCAGCAACAAGCCACAGAATTAAAGAATGGGTTTAATTAATGACAAGAATCAGCACCTCATTAAGCAGCTGGTTGGAGTGAAATTGGTTGGAGTTTGAGGCCCTGACTGAGTTGGTCTTCTGTTGGCTCCTTCACTTCACATTTGTTTTTTGTTTTGGGTGCCATTTAAGAAAAGAAATTAAGCCATTCAGAGGAACGATGAAGAAATTCAGGGGAACAAATCTTAAACAAGCAATTCAATTAAAATGAATTCACAATAAGTTAATTAGCAGCACAAAGAGGGCATTCATTAAAAAAAGGGTTAGAATGAAACCCCAGGACTGGAGTTGGTGACCCCTGTTTTAGAAAGTCCGAAGACAGTACACTTTTAGGAGCAAAACCATGACCGCTTCTCAGTTGTTGGATCTGACATCAGTGGATTGAGTTTCCAGTTTGACTGGCCATGTCAATAGCAGTGGAGTCCAGTGCATGGTCTCAGGCATTCAGACCAAAACAGTGGAAGCACAGAAGCCTCATTTTTAAAGTCTAGTTAGCATCTTAATAACGTGTGGTAATAATGTGAACTTTTCACTGGTGTAAATAAAGCAAATGCAAAATAAATCCCAGTAATTGACTGGCACCCCCTTTCAAGGGTTATCTTCAGTATTGAATCTTCCAGTCCCCCAAAACTGTGTTGGAATTATTGGCTTTGGAAAGTCAATGAATGAATTCAAAGATTCATAAAAATGCAAATATGCAAAGTAGTATATTTTTTCAATACAGTACACCCCCAAAATTCACGGGGGTTACTTTCCTAGAGCACCCGCGAATTGTGAAAAACCACAAATTTTGAATGTGGTTAAAAAAAATGCCTATTTTCATAGTTTAAACCCTAAATATGCCCCCAAAACACTTTAATTTAATTTAAAACTCATCTTAATACATTACCTAAAAATAAAGAATGTAAAGGTAAACCTGTATACTGTACTTCTATGTCTCCCGCAGTGCTAGAATGTAAAATACCGATGTTACCGCTATATGTACTGTAATTCATGCAAGCGTGTTTTCATTGCCAGAAGCCTTAGACGGTGCAGCTCGTTTTGGCGGCATCTTGGGGCTTTAACCTTTAAACTGCCACATACATGGGGTTAATGCATCCCTGGACGGCATATACTCATTTGCTGCACTTTAAGTAAATGTCACAATTAACAAAGAAAAAATGAAATTTTAATGGAACACTTTTTTCATGCAAAGAGCATCAGTTACTGCAACACTATCATTTTACATACTGCTAATGAATTGTAATAACTATTTTAAAAACTACTGGAACAATATGTACAAAGTGCAATGCTTGGGGCACAGAATTGCACAGAAACACAGGAGATTGTACAGACAGCAACTTTATTCAAACACTTCAAACAAACATGTCTCTTTCAAAAGTAAAAGGAGCTCAGTATGCAGTTAGTTATCGATTAAACAATAGACAAACATCATAGGGGAGCACAACCCCCCCAACAGGAGCAGAGAATGTCTGGGGGAGGAGAGAGAAACAGACCAATCAGCCAGAAAGGACAGGTGCTCTTCAGGCTTTTAAGTAAGCGAAGCATCGTGCCAGAAGCCGCAATCGAGAAGACGGTCATTTATTTATTTTTATGGTGGAGATTCCAGGGACGCATTCAGCCTTGACCTGACCCACACGCACTCACAAACAGAGACAGAAACAAAGCAAACCAGTAATCAAACAGCAAATAAAGAATGTAATGAAAACAAAGGAAATAAGAAAACAACGATACCACCCCTGTTCCCCTTATGGCGATTACCCACTAAACACAACAAAGCACAAACAAATTACACACAGTAGATCATGAAAAAGTTCATGAAAAACGGCAATGGATGAAATGTAATGATGAAAATAGATAGTCCAGAGATCCACACGTTGAATGGGAATGTAAAGATAGTCGTACCAGTAGTTCCTGAAATGGTGAAAACGGGTGGACGGGTTCAGGAGCGCTCCTTTCTTTGCAGGATGGCCATAAATCCACTTACAGTCCTCATGTACACTGGCAGACGGCAGACAATCCAGACGCACAAAACGCATTCAGGACAAAACGAATAAGTGCAGGTAACCCAACAGAAGGCAGGCAGACAGGAACTTGAAACACAAATTACAAAAACCTTTTTTTTTTTTTTTTTAAATTTGGTCACTGGCCCCCTTTTTAAAAGCCGCGCTGACATCCTTTGACCTCAACAGCCCCAGCACCCTCCGCAGATGACCAATCAGAGCCACTGCAGGGCCTGCTGGGAGTTGCAGTTTCAAATTCTCTTGGCTACTTTCACCATCCCATGTCGCGGTTTTCTCTACAGCTGCTTCCTGTTCTCTCTACAGTACAGTATTGCCACGAAAAAAGGCATAAAAATTGGATATTTGCAGTTTCTGCTAACAATTATTAGTTAGGTTCTAAGGAAAAATCCATGAATGACTGAGGCCATGAACTCTGAACTGTGACTGCGCGGGGGTCTACTGTACATGGGTTGATTAAATTGAAATGATGTTGCTGCATGTGTAGCTCATTATTTTCAGTGCTGCATAAAGGCCTTTAAACTCTCCTCCATCTCTTTACACTGATCATTGATTACTGCTGTCTTTCTAGCTTGCTATACTCTAAACCAGGGGTTCTCAAACTCGGTCCTGGGGACCCCCTGCAGCTGCAGCTTTCTGTTCCAACCAGATTCATAATCAGTGACAACACCTGATAACACTGATCTCAATTAATCAACTTGTATTTTTTCTCTTATTCTACATTCAGAAAAGCACAGCAGCATGATTTTTACATTTATAAGACACTAGCAAAATACCCGCGCTTCGCAGCGGAGAAGTAGTGTGTTAAAGAGGTAATGAAAAAGAAAAGGAAACATTTTAAAAATAACGTAACATGATTGTCAATGTAATTGTGTTGTCATTGTTATGAGTGTTGCTGTCATATATATATACATATACACATATACACACACATATACACACATATACAGATATATTATATATACATATACACATATATTTTTTATATATATATTTTTTATATATATATATATATATATATACACATACATATACACACATAGATGCACTTACAATAACATAGAAATCAATATAAACAACATTAACATCATTATCATATGAGAATATGAAGTAATATATAAGAAGCACATTTCATATAAATATAAATTATTAAACAGTAAAAATGTTCTTCAATAATTTGCTACCGTGGCTTTTCGTTGGTCTGTCCAGGATTTTAAATCACATGTAGCTTGCAAACCGTTTCACGTATTGACTTGAAATGTGGTACACATATAATACGTCACGTCTGCTATCCGCTTTATGGGTGATGAATGTATTACTCTTTTTATGTTTATTTTATTTTAGAATCAACTCCTATCTGCGCACACCAGGGCGGCCGTGGGCAGATGCGTATGGTGTATTCACTCCATGTTATCGTGCATTGCGCTGTCACTGGTATTTTCATAAAAGAATTTGAACAATATATAAGAAGCGTATAAATTATTAAACAGTAAAACATTAACATTTAAGAAGTAAAGTTACATTGAGTACTACTGCAGTGCCTTCGGGTATACCTCATTTTTTCTTTGCCCATTACATGCTTAAATGTATATATTTTTTGGTGTACCTACCCGAGAACACGCGACATATAACCGACTGTGGGAGAAGCATGGATTTTAAACACGCGTTGAGTTCATCTGCTGGTCTCCCTCGTGGAATAACTGGTAATGTTTGAGTAAAATGTACAGCGAGTAAAACGACATCACCTCCTTTTTTTTTTTTTACGATCTCTGAGATCTTGCTTTTTTCGGTTCAAGGCTTCATAAGCTCTTTTATGTTCAATGTTGTACTTAATAAGTACTAATTATCCCAAACCATCATCTTTGAATGTTGCAAGACTTTCGCCTTGTATGTAGATCGGGGTAATTACATTCATTGCATTCCTAGTCTGAATCACAATCTGATTGTATGGGTGGTTACCTGGCACTGTAGGGTTGCCACCCGTCCTTTAAAATACGGAATCGTGCCGCGTTTGAGAATGAAATTGCGCGTCCCGTTTTGAATCAATACTGGACGGGATTTATCCAGTATTTTTTTTATCATTTTTTTTTAAAGCAGCGTCTCATGCAAATCATCCCACACGCATTTTATGAAGATGCCTCCTTTCCTACTTTTGATTGGGTAATACTTGATGTCATCGTTAGTTTGATTGGTGTTTTTAACTGTCCAGTGAGGAGGGCGTGTCTTTTAAGTACAGTCTGCAAAGTGTTGGCACTGACATGTTGCGTCAGCGGCATAGTTGAAGCCCCTAACGTTGCGGTCAGCAAGTCGGCTAACATCCGCAATGTGCCGTCTTTCAGTTGCGAGAAGCAGATCATAGAATGGTTGAAACTGTTGCCCCTAACGTTGCGGCACGGCGTGTGCTTCGTTTATACCTCGTGTCTTCTCATTAAACTTTTATCTCGCGAATATGTTATTGCAATCCGCAGCGGGAGCGTTTCTATTAACTTAATTTAAAGTTACGTTTTACACCGTGCTTTGTTTCCCTTATGAACAGGCTTGTATGCTTAACTCGCTCCGTTCTCAATTGTTTAATTAATTTTTTGCTCTTCGCTGTTTGCGGCTGTTCCTCCATTTCCCCCTACTTCGTTGTTTTATCTCGCGAATATGTTATTGCAATCCTTAACGGGAGCGTTTCAATAAACTGATTGAAAATAGTTTTGCATTTAGCTTTTTAGTAAAAGGCGAGCTTTTAAGCCTGAGAAATCACCCCGTAAATGCACACGTTTAATTGGACATGTGTTAATATGTATGGTTACACAGTATTAAAAGACAGTGAACAACGTCAGTTACCTTTCTTCCCGCGTTTGATAAAAGGTGAGCTTTTAAGCCTGAGAAATCACCCCGTAAATGCACACGTTTAATTGCACATGTGTTAATATGTATGCTCACACAGTATTAAAAGACAGTCAAAAAATTAACGTAATTTACCTTCGTTCCCGCGTGTGACTCGTGCTGTAAATGTCTTCCTTGTTTTTAGTTCACGTGATTACGTAGGAGGCGTGATGACGCGATACGTGACTCCGCCTCCTCCATTACAGTGTATGGACAAAAAATATGTTCCAGTTATGACCATTACGCTTTGAATTTCGAAATGAAACCTGCCTAACTTTTGTAAGTAAGCTGTAAGGAATGAGCCTGCCAAATTTCAGCCTTCCACCTACACGGGAAGTTGGAGAATTAGTGATGAGTGAGTCAGTGAGTGAGTCAGTCAGTGAGGGCTTTGCCTTTTATTATTATAGATTTAGAAATATTTCCACTTTTGTAAAGATTTAAATGCTTAACTCTCTTTTGTTGATTTCATTATATTTTGCCCTTTCTCTGTGGAGTTTTCCCCCTTCGTTGTATCTTATTAATGACAATTCAAAACTAGTAGAGCAGACAACACTGAATAATCAAAGGCTGCAACTACTTTAGCGTCAGACCCACTAATTAGTAAATAATGGATTAATTAAACAATTAGAACACCTAGAAAAGTAGAATGAAAATCAAGAAGAAAATATTGTTAAAAAGAAAAAATCTACATCATTCCAATATAACTGCTTGGTATATTTTTAATATATATTTTTCTTTTACCAAACTTAGTTTTCTTCTTTCTGTATTGTCCCCAAAACATAGAACTTGGGAAATAACAACAACATTTATTTCTATAGCACATTTTCATACAAATAATGTAGCTCAAAGTGCTTTACGTGATGAAGAAAGAGAAAAAAAAAGACAAAAGAAGAATTAAAATAAGAGAACACTAATTAACATAGAATAAAAGTAAGGTCTGATGGCCAGGGAGGACAGAAAAAACAAAAAAAAACTATAGACAGATGGAGAAAAAAATGAAATCTGCAGGGGTTCTGAGGCCACAAGACCGCCCAGCCCCCTCTAGGCATTCTACCTAACATAAATGACCACAATCAGTCCTCATGGTTCACATGAAAGAACTTGATGATGACGGTCATGTGGACTTCTGGCCTTTAATCCATCAATGTAGGGACTGCACGGTGCTTTGATCGGGTGGTGGTGGTGCAGATCACCACCACAGAAAACCAGAAAAAGAACAGAAGAGAAAGTAGGGGTTAGTACTGATTTTGGACCCACCATGAATAATAATGATAATTAATTGAATATACAGAGTATCAGGACTTAACTAAGATGAAGCTCTGAGAAAGCCATGTTAAGTAAATGTGTTTTCAGCAGTATTTTAAAGTGCTCCACTGTATTAGCCTGGCGAATTCTTATTGGCAAGCTATTCCAGATTTTAGGTGCATAACAGCAGAAGGCCTTTTAAGTTTAGCTCTTGGAATAATAAGCAGACACTCATTTGAAGATCTAAGGTTACGATTTGGAGTGTAAGGTGTAAGACATTCTGAAATATATGATGGAGCGAGATTATTTAAGGCTTTGTAAACCATAAGCAGTATTTTAAAGTCAATTCTGAATGACACAGGTAACCAATGTAGTGACATCAAAACTGGAGAAATGTGCTCAGATTTTCTTTCCCTAGTTAAGATTCTGGAAGCTGCATTCAGCACTCGTTGCAATCGATTGATGTCTTTTTTAGGTAATCCTGAGAGGAGTATGTTACAGTAATCTAGTTGACTGAAAACAAAAGCGTAAACTAATTTCTCAGCATCTTTCAATGATATAAGAGGTCAAACTTTTGCTATATTTCTTATGTGAAAAAATGCTGTCCCAGTGATCTGATTAATATGTGATTTAAAATTCAGGTCACAGCCAACAGTTACCCTAAATTCTTTATCTCCTTCTTGACTTTTAATCCTAATGCATCAAGTTTATTTCTAATAACCTCATTATATCCATTATTGCCAATCACTAAAATTTCAGTTTTCTCTTTATTTAGTTTGAGAAAATTACTACTCATCCATTTAGAAACACAAGTGAGATATGGTGTCAGTGAATCAAGAGATTCGGGGTCATCAGGTGCTATTGATAAGTTCAGTTGTGTGTCATCAGCATAGCTGCAACACATCATTTAATTAGCCCAGGAGTCCAATTAAGAACAGTAGCTGGTTGGAACAAAAACCTACAGCCACAGTGGGTCCTCAGGACAGAGTTTGGGAAACACTGCTCTAAACAATGCCTCATTTTTACTTCCAACTTTTTAGACTTCATGTATTAAAGCCGAAAAGGCTATTTTCATTTTCTTAAAAGTACACTTTCAAATAAATCTACAAAAAATTAAATTTGAGTTAAATTACCGTATATACTTGCGGATAAGTTCTCCCGTGGATAAGTCGTGACTTGATTTTATTGTATAATTTCCGGTATTTTATAATGTAAATCGTATAAGTTGAAAACTTACCTGAGAGAGTAACCACTGCCTTTTTTTTCTATGTGGGTGCAGCAATGCGCTGTATCAGCGTGTGCTCCTAACCTCTCCCTCTTTCTCTCTCTTTCTCTATTGTGCCTACGTGACCATACGGTAATACCCGAACTATACAGAAGCAACATTTGCACTGATTTATGTTTTTGTATCTCACACCCTCATACACTTTTATCATAAGAGCATCCCTTATCTATGATGGAGCTTTCGATCAGGAGAAAATATGAAGCTGGTTTTAAATGAAAAGTTGTTGAAGTAGCAAAAGAAATCAGTAACTGCGCTGCTGCAACAAAATTTGGTGCGTCTGAGAAACTGATGCGAGATTGGAAGAAGCAAGAAGATGTTAAAAAAAAAAAGGTGTCACATTTTTGAATGGGCATATAAGTCGGGGTCTGATTTTATGATTGGGTTTCAAGACCCAACTTCGGTAGGCTGGTGCCCTGCCCGGGGTTTGTTTCCTGGCTTGTGCCCTGTGTTGGCTGGGATTGGCTCCAGCAGACCCCTGTGACCCTGTAGTTAGGATATAGCGGGTTGGAAAATGGATGGATGGATGGACCCGACTTATACGCGAGTATATACGGTAATTAAAAGCTGAATCAGCTTAAAAACTAGATATTCACAGTGACCATGTGAGTTAACTTAAAAGACTTACAGAGGGGCCAGGTTTTGGTCTGTGCCCATCAAGCAAAAAAACAAACTTCAGGTTAAACTTGACATAAAATGTTTTCTACCCATCCATTTTCTAAACTCGCGTCTTCCTTACAGAGTCACAAGGAGCTCATACCTAACTCAGCCAGTATCTGATCCAAGGCAGGAACCAACCCTGAATAGGACTCACTGACGCACCCTCAGTCACTCCTGAAATGAATCTTAAATTACCAATGAACACAGCTTGTGTGTCTTTGGTATGTGGGAGGCTACTAGGATATGTCTCTTAAATATTAAGTGTCTCCAAATTCAGTGGTAGGAATTTCAGTGGCAATAAATAAAAGTGCCCAAGAGGAAGGACAGGACATTTGCTGAAAAAGGGCCTGTGGCACTCCCAATATCTATGTAAAAGGACAAAGGTCCAAGTCTTTAGAGTCCTGGTGCTTCCCGTCTTGCTATATGATTGCGAGACATGGATGTTAACCAATGACCTGAGGCAAAGACTGGACTCCTTTGGTACTGTGTCTCTCCGGAATATCCTTGGGACTGCTAGTTTGACTTTGTGTCAGATGAACGGTTGCTCATGGAGTCCCGAATGAGGCACATTACCTGCATTGTGAGGGAGTGTCAGTTATGGCACTACAGTCATGTGGCGTGATTCCCTGAGGGTGATCCAGCTCGTAAGATCCTCATTGTTGGGGACCTGAGTGGCTGGACCAAGTCAAGTGGTCACCCATGTAACACCTGGCTGCAGCAGATAGAGGGTCATTTCTGGAGGGTGGGACTGGACCGCATGTCTGCCTGGGGGGTTGCCAACCAAGATCCCAAGTTGCTTCATCATGTGGTGGGTGCAGCCAAGCACTGTACCAATGCATGCTCCCCAACGTGACCGTACCTGACCTATGGAGGATAATTTATTCCCAGAAGGCAGAGTGGAAGGACAGATGAGCATGCTGGCTGGATGAGGAAATGGCTTCTTGCCCCTCCAGAGTCATACAAATGGTAGATCAACACAAGCAGGAGGGAGGCCAGGAGCACTTCTGTCCCCCATACGACAGGTGGCAGTGGTTCTCCCTTGGCATCACAGTTTGGACACCTGCAAGGGTACCTGGGAATTGGCATCTGGAAGTGCAACCCTACCAGGGACGCTAGGTGCTGTTAGAGGGCACTGACAGGAGAGGACCTCCCTAGTTTCCATAAGCTTCCAAAAGGCCATGCTGCAGCACCAGAAGCATTCTCACATTGGGGAATCAAAGTCAGGAGGCAGAAGGTGACACTAACATTTATTTGTTTTGGAATGTTTTTGCTGGTGTTTGTGTTTAAAAGTGTTGGTGAAAAATAAAAAAACATTTTATTTGAACTCAAAATTGTGTTGGGTAATGTTGTGTCTGAGGTTTAGAGCTCAGTGGCAACCCCTTGTGGTCATAACAGTTTGTTTGCACGATGCCAGTTCTTAAGTTTGACTGAACTCATGATATCTATAATCTTGATTCTACAGAAAATGCTGGAATTCCAGGGAATGGGTGCTTTATTAACTTTTGCTTTAGTGAATAAGCAAAAAAGAAAAAAAAACTTTTAACCACTATGATGTGCCTGTTTGTTTCTTACCAGGGATCGAACCACCACTGTTGTGAATGTTGAAGGTGATGCACTTGGTGCCGGTATTCTCCATCATATTAACCAGAAAGCAATGAAGAAGGAACAACTCCATTTGGAAGATGTGAGGGTGGAAGCTATACCCAACAATAAAGCAGAAGAAGAGACATCTCCACTAGTCATGCATAGGAGCACAGCCATTGCACCTACCGGGTCGGAGGACTCTGACGCTAAAGAGTCAAGTCTATGATGTGAAGGGACCAGCCACATTATAAGCTCATTTTCGTATTGTTGTCTAGTATACAAGTCACACTGTTTTGTTCAACTTTATGTCTCTGAACACCCAGGTAACTAAAACAAACGTCACTACTAACGTCCATGTAGCCTTAACTGTGAAAGCAGACCAAACTGAGCCACAATAGGCACAATATGGGCCTTTTCTTTGTGTGTTACATATGTGCCAGTGTGTCAGAGCAAATCAGGATCAAAGGGTTCTGGGCCATCGTGAGTAACCCTTTGTCAGCATCTGGTTTGGAAAACAAAAAATAAGTAAAGGACATAACTTATTAGACATGCTTGGCATAATTCTGTAAAATAAAGGGAACTCAGTGCATCCCATATTATCTAGCGTAGAACTGTAGGGCACAAGACGTTTTTCCGTTAATAATAACATTCTTAAATAAATATTGGAATATTTTGTAACACAGTTATACAATGTATATTTAATCATGTTATTCACTGTAGCCATTAATTTGTTGTCAGTACAATGTTTTGTCCTTCGAGCTTATTGTTCAATGAAAAATCTGTTAAAGATTAGTAGGGACCACATTCTTTACTTTATCAAGCACCATTCATAGCTTAAGCCGTCACCAGGTGCTTCAACTGAGGAAAGGGACACATTTGAAAGTAAACACTTGTCACAAACATGTTACACATAAAGTAGATGAAAATAAGTAAAGAAGAGCTGAGCAATACATTGGAGCTGATGAACAGGCTGAGAGAGTACAGCTGTTACAGAAGTAGACAGAAGTGCAAGAGAGAAGAGCAAGGCCTTAAAGTCTTTAGATCTTGAAGAGTCCACCGGTGTCGCTTCATTCCAGACGGTAGGAGCCACAAAACTAAATGAGTATTCATCGAGAGCTGAAAAGTGAGTCCTTAGAAGTTTGATTATCAAAGTTGCTCTTGCCTTTACTGTATAAATCAAAGGATTATAAGAATTTCATAAAAGTTTTTTGAGTATAAGCTATTCATGTATATTATGTGAAACACAACACATCCAGATTTTTGCAAGACAAGAGGTGAAGGTCCATCATGGAGCTTCTTTAAACTACACCACTAGTCCTCTTGTCCCATTTACCTGCAGTACAAATATGTAAACATTTTGTAAGATTTACTTTCAAACAATTTTTATTTCCTCCAACCATTGTGTTCATGTTGAAGAAAAGATTCAGAAATAATAGATGGCATAAGCCTTATTTACTCCCTTCCTAATTTTAAGCACTGCTATTATAATTTGCCTTTATTTACATTAACTTAAAATTACAAAATTTAACTGCTTCAGGTTTTCCTTCAGATTCATACCATGTAGCCCTGAAACCAGTCTTCAGGAATTCCCCCAACTTCATTTAAAAAATGGATGGTGAAACAGATCACAGTATTTAAGATGTGGCCCCATAAGAGCACGTTTACCATCTTCCTCAATTTGTACTCCATAACCCAACACCCTATTATCTTTAACAATGACTTCTGTATACTATCTGGTGGTTCTTAGTGATGTATCCACTAGACTTTTCCCAACATATAACTTCTTCACCTCTCCTACCTTCTGAATTCCCAGGCACTCCTTATCAAAAGCCAGGCTGACGACATTTTCATTTTAATTGGTCCCAATTGTTCATGATGCCTGGCAAGGCACAGATGGAGCTGTAATATCCTCTGTATTTAAAACTTATCACAAATAGTCAGAGATGACACTTGCTTTTGCAATGTGTCAAAACTCTGATTTTCATTTATTGTTTATACAAAATAATGCTGATGACATTACAGACCAGTGTGTGCGTGCACACTGAAAAGGAAGAAAACAGAAGTTGGATGGTAAGATCCAAGTTTGACTAGTAATACTTGCTGACCATGGTGCCAGGAGTGGGTACTTAATGTTGGTCAGATATGCAAATAAGAATTCCACTGTACTCTGAATATGTGACAAAAACATTTAAACTGCTAAACATGACTCAGATGACAGTATCAATAATGAATTTATCTGCTGTTCTGTTCCTTTACTAAAAAAAAAATGTTTAATTTATTATCTGATACTAAGACCACTATAGTTGTTATATTTTAGATGGAAAAGAACCAGAAGCAGACCCTGGATGTGCTAGAGGGATTAAATGATTTTAGGGTTATATTTCTTGACTAGTTTAAGAGCATCTGGGCAATCCTAAGGACAGAGCTGCTTGGGATTGTGTAGCCTGGTCAGTTGTAGTTGTACTCAACACGTTGTGTGAAAATGAATGAGTGAATGAATATAAAAGCAGCAGCCCTGTATAGTGGATACACTGTAGCTGTGCTCTTCCAATATTTTACTTTAGGGAGAGTGTTTACAAGAATCAGTTGTTGATCCATACAGTTTCTGTTGGGTATTGTTGTGCTGTGCATGAATTGAAATGAATGAATTGGCTTATATACAGTATACACTGTATGTATGTATATTTATATATAGAGAGAGAGATGTATACTATGAGGTACAGTAGTGGGAGGATGCATATCCACATGTCATTTCATTCTTCTAAATTATTGACATAAGGAGAGATTGACAAAAGGTGCATTTCACATGTAGATAAAGGATTTAATATTAACTACTGTCATTGTCCATTCATTTACTAGTGCTACTAGTGCAATCATATAGATAGATAGATAGATAGATAGATAGATAGATAGATAGATAGATAGATAGATAGATAGATAGATAGATAGATAGATAGATAGATAGATAGATAGATAGATAGATAGATAGATAGATAGATAGATAGATACTTTATTAATCCCAATGGGAAATTCACATACTCCAGCAGCAGCATACTGATACAATAAATAATATTAAATTAAAGATTGATAATAATGCAGGTGAAACACAGACAATAACTTTGTATAATGTTAAATGTTAACTTTTACCCCCCGGGGTGGAATTGAAGAGTCGCATAGTTTGGGGGAGGAACGATCTCCTCAATCTGTCAGTGGAGCAGGACAGTGACAGCAGTCTGTCGCTGAAGCTGCTCTTCTGTCTGGAGATGATACTATTAAGTGGATGCAGTGGATTCTCCATAATTGACAGGAGCCTGCTGAGCGCCCTTCGCTCTGCCACAGATGTCAAACTGTCCAGCTCCCTGCCAACAATATAGCCTGCCTTCCTCACCAGTTTGTCCAGGCGTGAGGCGTCCTTCTTCTTAATGCTGCCTCCCCAGCACACCACCGCGTAGAAGAGGGCGCTCGCCACAACTATGTAAATATAAATTGTCCATTTGTGTTCTGCAGTTATGGCCAACATGCATCTTTTCAGATTCTGTTTGATCTGTAATTCTGATGAAATGTTTGTCAAATATTGATAGTGCATTATGCCATTCAAAATCGCTCTTGTGACGTTGGGCTGTGTGTTGGTGACTGTTCCAAAACATATCACACAAAAGATGTCTACTGAAGCTGCATTAGTACAGCAGTGGACACTAGACATACCTCTCCTACTTTATTTATGTTGACGTATTTAGTAATTCCATTTTCCTGTTACACATAATAACATATTATGGTGTGGAAAAAAATAAAATATTTTTAGGTCATTTTTCCAGGGGGAAAACATTAACGCTAAGGAGGCCACTGTTCCCATTTTTGGCTTGAGATGTTATCACTGTGTGACTAAACCTTACCATAACAGTTGTCTAAAATTCAATTAGTCAAGGCATACAACACTCCATTAAATATAATTCAAGCAGAGATGGCCTGATATAAAGAATACAAGTAATACAAATCAAAATGAAGTCAACACTAGAAAGTCAGGCAAAGGATTTCATTTAAAGAAAAGTTATATAAAAAATAAGTTAAATTTCCATTGATGCATGAATTATACATAATTGAATCTGTTTTGTCAAACGTAAACACATTTTATACTTTGCCTTCTAAAATCTTGAAAGCTGAAGTTGGGTAGAATACTCAGTTTTCTCACTGCTCTAGTATCCTGAGTTCAGGTCCTGACTAGGACGCAGTCCGTGTCGATTTTGCACATTCTACCCAGGCTTCAGTTCTCCTCATACATTCCAAAGATGTACAGCTGGTGTTAACTGACAACTACCCATTGGCATGTATAAGTGATGGCATCCTGTGATGGACTGGCATCCCATCCAGGGTTGCTTGCTGACCTAGCACCTGATGCAGCTGAGATTAAATGTGGTTCCTCCCAATCTTAAAACTGGATTAAGCAAAATCAGTAAGTGAGTAGACGGGGAGAAATCCAGGGACAGTAAATTATTAATTTTTTCAAAGAATAAATGTCACCTAGGTACTGGCTTGCATTTCAGTTTTTTATTTAAAAGTGTAAAGACTCTACTTCACTTATTGATTACTGAGTTCTCTTTTGACTCCCATCTGTGCTTTCTCTCATTCTGCTGTCGACAAGGCCTTTGCCTGCTCCCTTTGCTCCTATTTTGCTTCACTCACTAACTCTCAGCATTTTTCTGAGTGGCTCACTTCTTGAGTCCTGGTCCTCTTAAATAAATGTCACTGGTGGTCTTTATTTCCACTCATTCCAGATTTTTTTACACTCATATACTGCCAGGCAGTTGGGCATGGAAGAAAAGAGCACGGGGTGCTTACTTAATCCTCGGTGGCATTACAATAATTTCACTCCTGGCTCGCTTTCCAGACTTCAGTTATATTTATCATTAGTTCAGAATCAACATTTAAACAACTTTGGGAAACTAAGTTATGATGTGAAACTAAGAAGAATGTGGTTTTTTTTTTGCTTATTTTACAATCAGTGATGAAGAATTCTTACTGGACAGGGGGGTATAGTAACACCAAATTCTGCTTCATGATCTCAGTCCAGAGAAGTGCGAAGACAGAGAAGATGTGAGAAAAATGTGTTTATGAAAATATTAATGTGAATGAGCCATTTAAGTGTAATTTTCAGTCATTCATGAAATTGTAAACAAATAATTGTGCTGCTTTCTAATTCATATAGGTGAATGTTCTGTGTAAATGTGAAGGAAATTTAAAATATGCCTTCTTTATTTTGAACGATTTCTTTTGCCATTTTCTCTTTTATGAGGATATGAAGACTCTCTTACCTTCTAAGACTGTGTGATGCTTGTTTGGCTCCAGATCGCTCCTCTTTGTACCACTCTTCCTAATTTTTTTTCTTCTGTTTCTGTAATCAATAAACACACACTGCTGTTATTCATTTTGTTTGTGTCGCTCTTCATTGACTAGGCTTACGCTTTCTGATTCTTCTCAGATCAAAGAAACACACAATAATGTTTTCTCCATGCATGTTGGGTTGTAATTTGTATATAAACAATTACACCTACCCACTGCACTATAAACCTTCATGTGATCGCATTATACCCAGGAAATTTTCCACACTTTTCATTTTGATTTAAATTTCTAATTGTCATGCTTACCAAACAAGTGGAAATCTCTGAAAAATATATTTTTTTATATTAATGTGTACTTTATCTTGCGTCAGTCATTTTACCGCTCATACAAGATATGCCATCTTGTACTCCTCATGTCATTAGAACAATTTTCAGAAAAACAGACAATTTAGCCCAACAGATCTTGCCAATTCTATCCCCCTCATTTTTCCAAAGAAACATCAAGGGAAGATTTGACTTGACAATTCATTCCATATGTCTATGAAACTCTGTGTGAAGATCAAGTTTCTAACATTTGTGTGAGATTTACCCTTAATGACTTTCCCATGTTCTTGTTACAAAACATTTTAAAGTAAAAGCTGGGATCCGCTCTACTAATTCCATTCATTGTTTTAAAAGCTTCAGTTATGTCACCTGTTATTCTTCTTTTTCTAAAACTGAAAAGGTTCAACTTATTCAGTCTTTCCTCATGGCTCATGCCCTTGTCCCTGTTCTCTAGACTTTTCCAAGCACTGCTATGTCTGTTTGTAGCCTGCAGTCTAAAACTGTACATAGTACTCCAGATTAGGCCTCACAAGTAATAAATAATAATAAAAGGTTTTATTTATGTAGCGCCTTTCATATACTCGAGGACACTTTACAATTCAATACACACATTAACATGACAGTAGAAATTACACACATGAAAAAGAATAACACTCATTGAAAAGATGTGTTTTAACAGGAGTTTGAAATTAATAATAGATTTTTCCACGCAAAGGCTGAGAGGGAGAGAATTCCAAATTTTAGGGGCTATCACTTTGAAAGCTCTGTCACCCATAGTTATTAACCTGTATTTAGGTACAGTGAGTAACTTAGCGTCCGATGATCGTAATGCACGGGCAGGAGTGTAAGGAAGCAGCAGTTCCGACAAATAATGAGGGGCTAACCCATGAAGGGCTTTAAAGGTGAGAAGGATAATTTTATATTTGATTCTTGAAGAAACTGGTAACCAATGTAAATCATAGAGGACAGGAGTGATGTGAGCAGATTTTTTTGTGTGTTTGTAAGTAAACGAGCAGCAGAATTCTGAACATATTGTAATCTATTGATATATTTAGTCAGGAGGCCATAAAACAAAGCATTGCAATAGTCCAGACGGATAGTGATGAAAGCGTGAGTGAGTGTCTCAGTATCTTTCACACTGAGGAAAGAATGCAGATGAGCAATGTTGCGAAGATGAAATAAGGCTGTCTGTACTATTCAGCTAATATGTGATTGAAAAGTAAGAAGCTGATCAAAGATGACACCTAAATTACAGAGTGATGCTGAGGGTTGAACCAGGATCCCATCAATGTCAATTTTTAGCCCACGAAGGGTAGAGAGGACAGATTTGGTACTAACTAATAAGATTTCTGTTTTATCAGGATTGAGTTGTAAAAAATGATCTGTCATCCAATGGTTGATTTCCCGAATGTAGTCAGTCAGTGCAACAGGTGAAGATGTTGCAGTTGCATCAACGCTTACATAAAGTTGTGTGTCATCGGCATAGCAGTGGAAGCTTAAACCATACTGACGAATAATCTCACCTAATGGGAGCATATAGATGTTGAAGAGGAGTAGACCGAGAACTGACCCTTGAGGGATACCCTGTGTGAATGAAGCAGTGGCAGATTTGTATTCCCTAATGAAGACGTAATACTGGCGATCACTGAGGTATGATGTGAACCAAGAAAGAGCGGCACCAGAGATACCAATAGCTGAAAGTCGGGACAGTAAAATATTATGGTTAACTGTATCAAACGCTGCGCTCAAGTCAAGAAGAACTAGAATAGCGGCCATCCCAGAATCTGCGGTTATAAGTAAGTCATTGGCTACCTTAATTAAAGCAGTTTCAGTGCTATGTAGGGCTCTGAATCCTGATTAAAAAGGCTCAAGCAGGTTATGCAAATTTAAATAATCATGGAGTTGAGCAGCAACAAACTTTTCTAAGATCTTAGTCTTAAATGGAAGATTAGAAATTGGGCGATAAAATTTGAGCTGTAAGGGATCTGAGTCAGGTTTTTTTTAAACGGGTTACAGCAGCAGTTTTTAAGTCACTTGGAACAACACGGGGGCAGAAACTACAGTTGATAAAGTGAGAAATGGAGGCAGAATGTTTGTCAGTACAAGCCTTAATCAGTAAAGTAGGGGCAGGATTTAGGTGGCAGGTAGATTGATTTAATTTAGATATTACTTCAGCAATATAAGTTGGTGTAGTGGGTTTAAATTTAGATAAATAAACTGTAGATTTAGAAGTATAATCAGTGTGTTATAAAGCTTAAGCATAACCTCCTTTGACTTGTACTCCACACCTCATGCTATATAATCTAGCATACTTCTTAGTAGCTTCTCTACCCAGTCTAGATATAGAGATCTAGATAGTGACGAGTTCACTTTGAGTCCTAGGTCCTTCTCAAGAGGTGTATGTTCAAGTTTCCTATCTACCATTGTGTATTCAAATCTATCCTTTCTACTTCCTAAATATAATACCTCATATTTACTTACATCAAACTTCATCTGCCCAGGCCAGCTTTCTGTCCAGGTCCCCCTCTAAAGTTTCAGCTGGTTTCAGATTACTTGCCATTTAAAACAGTTTGGTATCATCTGCAAACTTGACCATCTTTTTACTTATATTCCTATCCACTGATTTTATTAACAATCAGTGTTCAAAAATAAAGTGCAGTGCAATCAATTAATAAATTGTTCCATAAATATTCCAATCAAAACAGTAATAATAGTGGAGGTTTAAAGCAATAATAAATAATCAAGCAAACAAGCTCATTCCCCTGGAAAAAATCCTAGACTAGAGGGTAGATCTGAACCAAGGGAGTCACCTTACACCCATTGGTCCAAGTCATGCTGAAACAGGACTGAATGAACCAAGGGAGATGCCTTGCACCCACTGGTCCAGAAGAATACCAAGAAAGTTGGACCAGTATAAAGACAAGGCTCCACCTCTGACTCTTCTCTTTTCTGTCTTCCCTCTCAGCTATAGGCTCTGTCACTCTGTGTAAAGGCTGTGCTGGATCCGATACAAAAGACTGAACAAAATAAGACAACATGGCACCTACGTCACATTAATATTATTTTATCAACAGTAATTTCTGCATTGTCAAGTCTACATAGTAGACAGAATAAAAGGGGAAAATTGGGTCACCTAGAACTCATATCATGACAAAACATCTGCTCCTACATAACCCCAAAATATCGGTGCCCCACCAGTTCAAATGTAACCTTTTACAGCAGAACAATCCCATTTGCTCCAGAAGGAATCTCAGTGTTTCTCTATCTTACAACAAGATGTCAGCCACATTCTAATCTTCTTAATTTTACCTGGACATGTACAGTGCATCCGGAAAGTATTCACAGCGCATCACTTTTTCCACATTTTGTTATGTTACAGCCTTATTCCAAAATGGATTCAATTCATTTTTTTCCTCAGAATTCTACACACAACACCCCATAATGACAACGTGAAAAAAGTTTACTTGAAGTTTTTGCAAATTTATTAAAAATAAAAAAATTGAGAAATCCCATGTACATAAGTATTCACAGCCTTTGCCATGAAGCTCGAAATGGAGCTCAGGTGCATCCTGTTTCCCTTGATCATCCTTGAGATGTTTCTGCAGCTTCATTGGAGTCCACCTGTGGTAAATTCAGTTTACTGGACATGATTTGGAAAGGCACACACCTGTCTATATAAGGTCCCACAGTTGACAGTTCATGTCAGAGCACAAACCAAGCCTGAAGTCAAAGGAATTGTCTGTAGACCTCCGAGACATGATTGTCTCGAGGCACAAATATGGAGAAGGTTATAGAAAAATTTCTGCTGCTTTGAAGGTCCCAATGAGCACAGTGGCCTCCATCATCCGTAAGTGGAAGAAGTTCGAAACCACCAGGACTCTTCCTAGAGCTGGCCGGCCATCTTAACTGAGTGATCAGGGGAGAAGGGCCTTAGTCAGGGAGGTGACCAAGAACCCGATGGTGACTCTGTCAGAGCTCCAGAGGGCCTCTGTGGAGAGAGGAGAACCTTCCAGAAGGGCAACCATCTCTGCAGCAATCCACCAATCAGGCCTGTATGGTAGAGTGGCCAGACGGAAGCCACTCCTTAGTAAAAGGCACATGGCAGCCCGCCTGGAGTTTGCCAAAAGGCACCTGAAGGACTCTCAGACCATGAGAAAGAAAATTCTCTGGTCTGATGAGACAAAGATTGAACTCTTTGGTGTGAATGCCAGGCGTCACATTTGGAGGAAACCAGGCACCGCTCATCACCAGGCCAATACCATCCCTACAGTGAAGCATGGTGGTGGCAGCATCATGCTGTGGGGATGTTTTTCAGCGGCAGGGGACTGGGAGACTAGTCAGGATAAAGGGAAAGATGACTGCAGCAATGTACAGAGACATCCTGGATGAAAACCTGCTCCAGAGCGCTCTTGACCTCAGACTGGGGGCGACGGTTCATCTTTCAGCAGGACAACGACCCTAAGCACATAGCCAAGATATCAAAGGAGTGGCTTCAGGACAACTCTGTGAATGTCCTTGAGTGGCCCAGCCAGAGCCCAGACATGAATCCGATTGAACATCTCTGGAGAGATCTTAAAATGGCTGTGCACCGACGCTTCCCATCCAACCTGATGGAGCTTGAGAGGTGCTGCAAAGAGGAATGGGCGAAACTGGCCAAGGATAGGTGTGCCAAGCTTGTGGCATCATATTCAAAAAGACTTGAGGCTGTAATTGCTGCCAAAGGTGCATCGACAAAATATTGAGCAAAGGCTGTGAATACTTACTGTACGTACAAGTGATTTCTCATTTTTTTTATTTTTAATAAAAATTTGCAAAAACCTCAAGTAAACTTTTTTCATGTTGTCATTATGGGGTGTTGTGTGTAGAATTCTGAAGAAAAAAATGAATTGAATCCATTTTGGAATAAGGCTGTAACATAACAAAATGTGGAAAAAGTGATGCGCCGTGAATACTTTCCGGATGCACTGTATATGACACAGGTACCTCTGAGTAGACCACTTTGTCAGTTTTTTTCCTCAACTTGGCACCTACTTCTTTAAATTTGGATTGCAGAACTGACAGCTTGCTCAACGGTTAAAAATTATATTAGGAAAGCTAAAGGGCAGTTGGAGAGAAATATTTCAGAAAAAGTGACTCAAAGAGATTATTTCATTATTTTAGTTATAAAGCAATGATCCAGTAAATGCATGCTTTTATATATGACAGTCAAATAGCAAACACTCTGAAAATGCAGTTTTTTAAAATGTATACATATGAAGCAGCTGATAACCTCACAAAAGCAACAGGGGCTACTAAGGAGGTACTTAGTGATTTGGAAATTGTAGAGGGAGGAGTACAGCTTAGATTAAATTGGCTGAAATCTACTAAAGTACTAGGACCAGATCATATTTATCCTTGCACACTTAAAGAAGTTGTGGAGTGTTTACTGTATATAAACACTTTGCGTATTTCTCTAAAGTCACTGCACACTGGGGAAAATGCTAATGACTGGAAGTTAGAAAAATATTATCCTGGTGTATAAAAAAGACGATCAGACTGATCCAAGTAACTATAGGGCAGTAAGCTTAACATGTGTCACTGGTGAATTAATGGAAGCAATTATTAAGGGAAAGAGTGGCATTAAATGTTAGGAACAAGCGTGTTAATAAGATGTCAGCATGGGCATGGAATGGGTAGAGTGAGCTTTACTAATGTGCTGGAATTCTATGAGGAAACAACAAAAGCATGTCATAAAGATGTATAAGGTTAGTGGTCAGATTAAAAAGAAGCGAGAATTCAGGGCCCATTGTGTAAGTGGGTACAAGATTGTTGCAAATACAGAAAGTAAAGAATTTTCTGAATTAGGTGATGTTAAAACTGCTGTCCCTCAGTGATCAGTTCCTGGTGTAGGAGGAGAGCGGGTATTCCAGATGAAACAGGGAAGAAGCCATTACCCAGACAGAAAGCCAGATGCGATAATGCAAGCAAATGGCCGAAGGGACAAGGAAATACATTTGTACCCAGTCAGTATACTATAGCAGATGGACAGAGTAAAACTGGGGATTTGGAGTGGTTCCATTCCCCATAAGCCAGCTGGCAGTGGTCCTCGTACGGGAACCCGGTCAGGCCAGCCACAGGGGTGCTTGGGAGATGGAGTCAGAAAGCACAGCCCTATCAGGGTCCCTGGGGATCAAGAGATGGTACTGTTGGGGAGGATCTCCCTATTATTCCTATGGCCTGGAAGTGTAGTGATTAGGGGCTCTCTGGTGCCCCCTTGAGGCTTCTCTTTATAATACCCATAAATGTTCTAAACTAGAATATAAATAAGCTGGTTACATTTTTGGATAATAAACTAGCAGGAAGGGCAGATAATGTAGAATGAGTTGAACTGTGCCAGTGGGACCTAGGCAGCATACAGTCTTGGGCAGATTTGTAGCAGATAAATTTAATGTAAGTAAAAAGCAAACATTTTTAAAGGTTAAGGACGAGAAACACAGGCACTGGTAATCGAAACTGAGTGCAGCTAATGAGATATATCATCAAATTGACATCCCTTTGAAACTAGAAGAGGGCCAGCATAGCTATCAGCTCAGAACGTACAGAAACCACCAGAACCCAAGTGCAGTCCTCTACTGTCCAGAAAAGTCCCCAAAAAACAAAACTCTGGTCTGTACTTCTCTCAATGTAATTTACTAAAATTCACTTATAGAAGAATAGAAGAAGACAGCTTTGGAAACGGTGCAACGTTTTAGCAGTTCATGCATCCTGAGCCAAGTATTTAATTTGGTGGCTCTTCCTTGTAACTCATTTTAATAAAAACAGTATTGCAGGAGAGTTCCAGCTGGAACAAACCTGCTGCAGAGTAAAAATGCACTCCCAGTCCAAAGCCCAATTAAGATTTTTAAACAGACAGAATTCTCCTTTGGCTCATCTCACATTCCACTATCACTGTGGAATGATGAACTGAGGTCACATCTGCCTTAAGGTATTGTGCGAAGTCCTGGCAAGGTCTGTACAATGTTTACTAACAGTAGTCATGGGACCTCCTACAAATGTTACAAAGAGATCTCTAAAAAATGTTCTCCTTTGAATCGCCAGAGTATCCTCAGACCTTTTAGAAGGTTTGTAAATGGTGTACAAAAACATCCTGTTTGCCATCCTTCTAACATTTCTAACTGGCTATCACTTTGTGATCAGTGTCTTGCATATCTGTAGTGTTGTCACCATATGATTTGGCTATATGGATCTTGCGATACGTCTGCAGAGCTGTATTTGTGAAAAGTATTAACACTAAAAAGGTAAACTGTAGGCGGACTGATACCAGCATTATAAAAGAATCTGAAAATATAAAGAAATGTTATCATATGTACAATTTGTAAGCCAACCAGCCAATTCCCAGAAGAGTAAGTGGCCCGAGGTATTCATGAGTCGCCAGAATAGGGATGCCACTTGCACCTTTCTGCAATAATATATACAATTATAAATGCATCTTCTTGTGCTTGTAATGTTTCACAGTTCTTATTATGTGATACTGCCAATGCTATAAACCACTCATGGCATACATCAGGAAGAAAGCTGTTAGGATTTTGTTTTGGTATCTGTTGCTCTGGAAAAAACTTGAACTAACATTAAAATAAATGATTCTGCATCCTGATTGAAAAAATATAGATATAGAAGTGAAGTTGTGGTTTTTAGTGAATTATCTCTGACAAGTACCCATGATTCCTGTGTACACACAATACAATATGCGGTGCATAATTAACAAGGACTATCCCATCTCTCCAGCCCTCAGGCTACAGCCAGGCGTACTTGAATTAATGCGCATGTTGCCCAAATCCGTTTCTGCCATACGGAGCACTGACTGGCTTCAAGAGTTTGCTTTTGATGGGCAGCACTCTCTTCTTGTCAAGCCCATCTTACTGCATTTTTGGAGTTGGACTCTGGCAATAAAATGCTGAGGACTGCAGAGAACTGCACTTCTTTGATGAAATTAAAATAACTTGGCATGTAAAATAAACTATATGTTTATAAGATTATTAATATCATGTCTACAGAGTGCAAAAAATGATAGATTGAGTAGCATATTGGTTATTCAATTAATATTATAATGCTGTTAACCACTACAGTTTAAAACTAATATGATAGATTGGCATCTGCCGGTGGGCTCTACCTTCTGTGTCTCCAAACCAGCAACGTGTGGTGAGGTTCATGGCTGGTGAGGCACTGACTCCTTCAGACTCAGATTTACAAATATATGAACCCAAAAGAGTAATTGGCAGCATGCACACTGACTACTTATTATGTTTCATATTTCATCAGCATTCTTTACACACACATCTATATTACTAAACGACAGTTTAATTTATGCACGGTGGATGCACCGAGGCATATGCGCACAGCAACTCAGCGCCCCAGAGTCAAACCCAGCGGCTTCCCAGAGTCAGTAGGTGGCGCCCAAACAACACAACCTGTAAACTAAACTTGCTCTAATCCACTTTGCCAGCAGTCAGTGTGGCATATTTGGATCACATGACGGTAATTCAGTATTAAAAGTAAATTCAATTATGATTCTTAACAGTAAACGACGTCTACCTAACGACACAGCCACAGAACAACAAAGATGAGACCGCATAGATAAAAACAATAACTGGAGGCTCCTAAAACGCGCTTCAAAAACACCACACGCAAAGAAGTCACGGCTCCACAAACAGAAAGTGACTGCCATTCTTGGATTTGCGATTCTTTCGAGAATCGCGGCCTTGCTAGTAAGGTACATATTTGGCTAAGAAAGAACATTACATTTATAGCAGTGATAGAGAGAGCGGAGAGAGCGCATTTGCTCTGCACCCTCCATGTGCTCTAAATTTGATGTTACAATTTCACAATTCATACTCATTTAATACAAATGAAGTATAGAGTGGTGTACAAAAAAAAACGGATTTCAGTTTTGACTTTGATTGAAATATTTAGTTGTTTTTAAAAGCTTTTAATTCTGATGCTTTAATCCATTTTAATACAGAAGGATAACAAGAAAAAACAAAAGAATATTTTATTTAAGGTCAAAATTTAGTTTTTAAATATTGGACTGTTTTTTTTTCTTAGTCTGATCCCATTTTCTATAAAATTGAAAGCCATTTATGGTCTTACCTTTATTTGTAAATGAAGTCCATACGCCTATTCTTCTCCATGAAAATTTACATTACTTTCTTGTAAAAGTCCTCCTTGTTTTCTTTTAGTTTCACAAGTCAATCTTCCATTTTGGCAGTCTGTCGGAGCAAAAAATAAAAACAAACAGACCGCTGCAGTGCACTTGACTTTTTGATATCCCTAACTTATTGGCGCCCAGAGCCTCTGCGTGGAAGAACAGCAGCAACGAGTGCCTGTTGGGCTCACATGCGCCCCCTTGAGTGCAGCACAGTACTGTCTGCCTCACTTTGTGCCTTTTCACTGAGGTTTTATGTCCGATCAAGCAAGACTAGATATGTCACACACACTCATTAAAGATATTAGCCAGACTGTGGTGTAACAATTCGTCCCGCGCGCTAACATGAGCCGATTGCTACCGCTAATCTGGTGACAGCAGTTGATAAAAGGATAGGCCAATATCACACCCCAATAAATTTGCTGTATACCCTTTATTCTACACGGTTCAGTCCATTAATACGATGCATTTATAGCCCACAAAAAACTAATAGTCAATATCTATCATCACATTACATACAATAAAAAAAATACAATCCCTTACACATGCACCCCCCCCCCCCACCATATATAACCCTTACATTGTAGCGCCACAAATGTATACATATATATACACAATTACATTATTCCTTCCCCCAGTTCCCCTTCCAAAGATGGTAAATACATCCACAGTTGTCCACAATTCTGCCCCACTGATGCCGGCAGGCCAAATGAGGAGTTCTGCCAATTGCGGACTCCTAGCACAATCACCTCTCCGTCATAAAAGACATACAGTCAGTCTTGTGCCATGATACAATACAATAAGTCCTTTGAAATAGCTCACCCGAGTCCATAGGAATTGGCGGAACGTTCAATTCCCCGATCAAAAGAATCACTTCCACCTTCTGACAGGACTGTAGGAGCTCCTGGACTTCTTACATGGCCCGTACAGTAGCTGATCTGTTTTTTATTATCCGATTCTCTTTTTTTCTTCCCCTCCTCTTCTCCTTTCTCTCTTTAAAATGGCACGCTTTATGCAAATCACTCCCCGAAAGAAAACAGTAAAACCAGAAGTTCCACCTCTGGGGCACCGCTGTCAATCTCCAGATAATAATTCTTTGCATTTATATAGTGCATTTCTCACTACTCAAAGCGCTCAGCAATTGCAGGTTAAGAGCCTTACTCAAGGGCCCAACAGAGCAGAGTCCCTATTGGCATTTACAGGATTCAAACCGGCAACCTTCTGATTACCAGTGCATATCCCTAGCCTCAGAGCCACCACTCCGCCAGCTCCACTGGATGTAAGAATGATCCCCTGATCGACAGCAGAAAACATATTATCTTTATGTGGCAGCGCTACAGTGGAAAGTCAGGGTGTATAATAAATGAGTCTGCAAACATTATATTGGCGACAAACAGAGAGACTGCAACAGGCACGCATGCCCGTGTGTGAGGGAGAGCGCAGTCTGAGGTGAGGTGAGGCTCATCGCTGCCGAACCTTGCGTTTCTCCTCTGTATTTGAAGTAGAAATGTGCAAAATCAGAGATTTTGACTATAAAAATGATAAAAACTATTGGAATCATACAGAAAACAAATTTATAGCACATACCAGTGGACAAATTTATTTTATGTTATCATTATTAGTTTTTTTTTACTTTTCATGATGGCAGGTGGCCTCCCCTGAATGCACGTCCCTGCTCCAAACTGGCATCTGCTGATGGTCTTTACTTTCTGTGTCTTCAGACTGGCATCTGCTGATGGGCTGTGCCTTCCAGGGCTCTAAACTGAAGCAAGACACTTTCAGAATATTATGAGAAGAAAGGGGATTTTTAACAGCCCCTTTCCACCACAAGGTGGCAGTATATTATATAGCCATTTTCCAATGTTTTTAATGCCATTAGCTAATAAAAAGAAAGCTTTACCTTTAAAGAGTCATATAATATAAATGTGTTACATACTTTCACAAGAAATCAATTCATTTTACTGTTGACACAGAAATATTCTTCTTTTTAGCTTTGCTATAACCATTAGATATTAATTATTACCAGCTTTAAATGGAAACTAAGGTTTGCCTAAATCCTAATGAGTTCTGCAATCACTGTGTCATTAGACATACAGCCAAAGCAGTTTGCAAGTTATTTTTTTACCTGCTAGCACATGATTCACAGAGATATTACAGACTTGCTTAGAAACCATGACGGCAGCCCAGTTGAAAAGATTGTCAGGTTGCTACAACAAACCAGTAGGATGATAACAACAGAGACTCAGGGGTTTGTCACAAACAGAAGCAAACACCACAACAGTCTTACTGCACAAGGGCTGGCAGAATAACTAGTCCTCACTCGAGTCATTATAATTCCGTTACTTTTAAAATACTTGCTGCAGTCAAGAATAGCAGTGCCGGCTCTCTACTTGTACTGAGTTTGCACCTTTTATTTTAGCCAAGCCTAGAGACAGCTGCACTTAAACCTGTGTGGCAAGTATTATATTTTAATTTATTAAACTCTCTCAAATGTGCTGTTGAAGTTCATCAGGTCCAATATTTAAACTCTGACAATCTACTGTCTGTCTTCTGACTGCAGCTAAAGAATTGGCCTACTTTCTGGATGGGTTATTGCCTAGAATAATAATCTTTGAAGGAACCACAACTGCAGTTTACATCATATCATCTAACTCATTATTCAGTAAGTGAAGAGTTAAGTCAATGTCAAGTCACGCTACAGAAGCCGTGCACTCATGACAAGAGAGCTGAAACCTGCCATACCTCTCTCCTGGATATCCTGTGGAAGATAAAAAACATTTTTTGGGGGATATTTGGCACATTTCTTAGGTTTCTAGAAATTTTTGCAATTGGTTTCTCCTTAAGAGACAAGTTCAGCTTTGCTGATTCTCAGTTGCGGAAAGGATTTGTTTTCTTGTGCTATGGGAATTGCTGGATAGGAGTTATGTTTATGTTTAAAATATGAAATTTGCGTAAATGATTATTCTTTTTAAATAATTAATGGCCTAAGTATGAGTTACAGTGGCAAGAAAAAGTATGTGATCCTTTTGGAAATAGCGTTTTTATATAAATCTTAGGGCGGCACGGTGGCGCAGTGGGTAGCGCTGCTGCCTCGCAGTTGGGAGATCTGGGGACGTGGGTTCGATTCCCGGGTCCTCCCTGCGTGGAGTTTGCATGTTCTCCCCGTGTCTGCGTGGGTTTCCTCCGGGGGCTCCGGTTTCCTCCCACAGTCCAAGGACATGCAGGTTAGGTGGATTGGCGATTCTAAATTGGCCCTAGTGTGTGCTTGGTGTGTGGGTGTGTTTGTGTGTGTCCTGCGGTGGGTTGGCACCCTGCCCAGGATTGGTTCCTGCCTTGTGCCCTGTGTTGGCTGGGATTGGCTCCAGCAGACCCCCGTGACCCTGTGTTCGGATTCAGCGGGTTGGAAAATGGATGGATGGATGGATATAAATCTTAAAATATGGGCTGATCTTCATCTAAGTTACAATAATGAACAAACACAATCTGATTTACCTGATAACACGCAGATTAGTGTGTTGTTCTTATGTATATTGAATACATTATTCAGACATTCACATATGGAAGAAGATGATCCGCTGTGGCAACCCCTAATGGGAGCAGCTGAAAGAAGAAGAAGAAGATTCAGACATTCACAGGAAAAAGTTTGTCAACCCCTATGCTGATGACTTCAACAAAAGTGAGTTAGCAAACCTGGAGTTCTATCAATAAAACGGGATATGAGGTGTGGGTTCAAATTTGGGGGGCTACATTACAGGTTACTTTAGCCCAGCGTTTCTCAACCTTTAAGTATTTGCGACCCGAGTTTTCATAACAATTTTAATCGCGCCCCCCTAACGTTTTTTTGAAACCCTACTTAAATTTATTCCTATATTTTTTGCTGCCGATACACCGCTACAAGTTTAAAATTTTCCTACGAATAGCGAAATTGCACCACATATGGCAACATTCGCACCCCACAGTTTGAGAACCGCTGCTTTAACCAATAAAAAAACACTCAAAACGTTCACAAGGAACACCTGTTGATGTGAAGCGTACCTCACAAAAAAATGATCTCAAAAGATCCACAATACAGAGTTGTTGATTTGAATAAAGATGGAAAGGGTTATAAAGTATTATTAAAGAGCTTAGATCTTAATCATCCCATAGAAGTGGGCACCAGCAAATGTGACTCAGAAGGAACAATATGGAATGCTCAATAAGGTAAACAAGAACCCTAGAGTGATATCCATAGACTTGATTAAATCATTGGAACAGGTTACCATCCACTACTGTTCAAGAGTCTACCATGTGCAAAACACTGAACAGGCATGTTGCCAATGGTAGAGTACCAAGGAGGAAGCTGCTGTTCTCGAAAAAAATCATAGCTATACACCCAAAGTCTGCCAAGGACCACCTCGACACTCCATAATGCTATTAGGAAATGTTTTATGGGCTGACGAAACTAAGGTTGGATTACGTGGAAAGAAAATACAGCAAAACAAACGATATATAAACGGCACCACATAGTAACATGAAAACATCATCCTAATGGTGAAGTATGGTGTAGGTAGGCTAATTAGCTGCCTCGGGGTCTATACAGCTTGCCATCATTGAGGTAAAAATTAAATTCCAAGTTTATCAAGGTGTCCTAGAGGACAGTTTCAGAGTGGCTGTCCATCCGCTGACACTCAGTAGAAGATGGGTGATGTAATAAGACAATGACCCTAATCTTTAAAGTAAATCTACTACAGAATAACATGAAAAAAATAAATACGCTTTTTGGAATGGCCCAGGCAGAGCTGAGACTTTAACCCAATGGACATGCTATGCATTGAACCCAAGAGGCCTACTCACACTATACATCCTATGAATATGGCTGCACTGAAGCAGTGCTGTAAGTAAGGATGGTCCAAAATTGCCCCTATATAATGTGCAAGTCTGATGTGCAGCTACCAGAAGTGCTTATCAGAGATTATTGGTGTCAAAGGAGGTGCAACCAGTTATTAAATTGAAGGGTTCTCTTATTTTTCGACAGAATATTTGATGATGTGTTCAACAAAGACAAAAGATTATATTTGTGTCTGTGTTATTAGGTTATTTATATTGTGTTTGTCTATTCTTCTGAGGTAGCTAAAGATCAGATCACATTTTATGACCAATGATTGTAGAAAACCATGTGATTCCAAAATGTTCACATACTTTTTCATGTCACTGTATATCTGAGATTATGCATTTGAGCTACATGTATTTCAGAGCAGATTAGGAGTGCCACAGCAAATGCTTGGCTGCAACTGCTAATCAGGGTGGGTCTATTCTGTCTACCAGAGTATTAAGTGTGCTCTTCATTAAATTTTGAATGATATGCTAATTAATGCTGATGATTAAATATTTACTGTATTTCTTTTCCTTAACCTCCCTGCTGCGTTCACTTCTGCAAACAAAGAGCATCAAGATGTGGCATATCCTGAACTCAGTGGAAACTGTTCTCCTTGGATGTGCTTCTACATCCTACTGCTCTTCTGTCTCATATCCTTTCAGGATTTCATCATTATTTTCAATGTCAATATTACATTCTCCCCTCCTTTAACCGTCACCTTATCGTGGTGGAGGGGTTTACGTGTCCCAATGATCCTAGGAGCTCTGTTGTCCGGGGCTTTATGCCCCTGGTAGGGCCACCCAAGGCAAACTGGTCCTAGGTGAGGGATGAGACAAAGAGCGGTTAAACAAACCTCCTATGAAGAAAAACAATTTTGGACGGCGTTTTCCCTTGGCCGGACGCGGGTCACCGGGGCCCCACTCTGGAGCCAGGCCTGGAGGTGGGGCTCGATGGCGAGCGCCTGGTGGCCAGGCCTGCACCCATGGGGCTCGGCCGGGCACAGCCCGAAGAGGCAACGTGGGTCCCCCTTCCCATGGGCTCACCACCTATGGGAGGGGCCAAGGAGGTCGGGTGCAGTGTGAGTTGGGTGGTGGCCGAAGGCGGGGACCTTGGCGGTCCGATCCTCGGCTACAGAAACTGGCTCTTGGGACGTGGAATGTCACCTCTCTGAAGGGGAAGGAGCCTGAGCTAGTGCGCGAAGTTGAGAGGTTCCGGCTAGATATAGTCGGACTCACCTCGACGCACAGCTTGGACTCTGGAACCAATCTCCTTGAGAGGGGCTGGACTCTCTACCACTCTGGAGTTGCCCCCGGTGAGAGGCGCCGAGCAGGTGTGGGTATACTTATTGCCCCCCAACTTGGAGCCTGTACATTGGGGTTTACCCCGGTGGACGAGAGGGTAGCCTCCCTTCGCCTTCGGGTGGGGGGACGGGTCCTAACTGTTGTTTGTGCGTATGCACCGAACAGCAGTTCGGAGTACTTACCCTTTTTGGAGTCCCTGGAGGGGGTGCTAGAGGGCATACCTTCTGGGGACTCCCTCGTTCTGCTGGGAGACTTCAATGCTCACGTGGGCAATGACAGTGAGACCTGGAAGGGCGTGATTGGGAGGAATGGCCCCCCTGATCTGAACCCGAGCGGTGTTTTGTTATTGGACTTCTGTGCTCGTCACGGATTGTCCATAACGAACACCATGTTCAAGCATAGGGGTGTTCATATGTACACTTGGCACCAGGACACCCTTGGCCTCAGTTCGATGATCGACTTTGTGGTCGTGTCGTCGGACTTGCGGCCACATGTCTTGGACACTCAGGTGAAGAGAGGGGCGGAGCTGTCAACTGATCACCACCTGGTGGTGAGTTGGCTTCGATGGTGGGGGAGGATGCCGGTCAGGCGTGGTAGGCCCAAACGTGTTGTGAGGGTCTGCTGGGAACGTCTGGCAGAGCCCCCTGTCAGAAGTAGCTTCAACTCCCACCTCCGGCAGAACTTCGACCACATCCCGAGGGAGGTGGGGGACATTGAGTCCGAATGGGCCATGTTCCGTGCCTCTATTGTTGAGGCAGCTGACCGGAGCTGTGGCCGTAAGGTGGTCGGTGCCTGTCGTGGCGGCAATCCCCCGAACCCGCTGGTGGACACCGGCGGTGAAGGATGCCGTCAAGCTGAAGAAGGAGTCCTACAGGACCCTTTTGTCCTGTAGGACCCCGGAGGCAGCTGATAGGTACCGGCAGGCCAAGCGGAATGCGGCTTTGGTGGTTGCTGAGGCAAAAACTCGGGCGTGGGAGGAGTTTGGGGAGGCCATGGAGAATGACTTTCGGACGGTTTCGAGGAGATTCTGGTCCACCATCCGGCGTCTCAGGAAGGGGAAGCAGTGCAGTGTCAACACTGTATATGGTGGGATGGTGCGCTGCTGACCTCGACTCGGGACGTTGTGGGTCGGTGGGGGGAATACTTCGAAGACCTCCTCAATCCCATTAACATGCCTTCCAATGAGGAAGCAGAGCCTGGGGACTCAGAGGTGGGCTCCCCCATCTCTGGGACTGAGGTCACCGAGGTGGTCAAAAAAACTCCTTGGTGGCAGGGCCCCGGGGGTGGATGAGATACGCCCGGAGTTCCTCAAGGCTCTGGATGTTGTAGGACTGTCTTGGCTGACACGCCTCTGCAACATCGCATGGACATCAGGGACAGTGCCTCTGGATTGGCAGACCGGGGTGGTGGTCCCCCTCTTTAAGAAGGGGGATCGGAGGGTGTGTTCCAACTACAGAGGGATCACACTCCTCAGCCTCCCTGGAAAAGTCTATTCAGGGGTCCTGGGGCCTCATGTATAAACGGTGCGTACGCACAGAAATGTTGCGTACGAACCTTTCCACGCTCAAATCGCGATGTATAAAACCTAAACTTGGCGTAAAGCCACGCACATTTCCACGGTAACTCATTCCTTGGCGTACGCAATTTATCCGCCCGGTTTTGCAGACTGGCGGCACCCAGTGTCAAAGCAGTGCTACTGTTCCTGTGTGATCACCCTTTCTTTCTTAAATCCACATTCCTGGCGCGGCTTTATAAATACACTGAAATTAACTGCATATTGTTTATTAGTGTAATGCATCTGATTGTAATTAACCTGTAGCAATATAATGGTCTAGGGAATAGCCATAGTATTCCAAATACCATAACTGCTTTAGCGTTGTAACTCTCACTGCATCTTCTTTCAGCTGATCCCGTTAAGGGTTGCCACAGCAGATCATCTTTATCCACATTACTCTCACTGCACCACTCGGAGTATTTATATCACTGTATCTGAGTGGGAAATCACAGCAGCAGATGATCGGAAAGAGAATTATCGGTATACAGTTTCAAGTACACACTACCTCAACCACGGCAAAAAGCGTCAAACCCTTTCCTGTACGGACCTCGCGTTTCAGAAACAGTTTCATCCCAAGAACTATAAACGCACTCAATCACCTCACTGTAAACTTGCACTACAGTTATAATATTGCACAACCTGCGCTACTTTATAAAGCGCGTATGATGACAATATCATTTTTAAGATGAAATGCAGCAAAATATGTTGCTTATAGTATACAGATAAAACTTTAACTTCATTTAAATAATCTGTATTGCTAATAATTAAACATGTGAGGACACGGTGCCGCAGCGCTAGCTAGTTCACGGATAGCTCCTGCCTTGCGCTGTATTCTTGCTGGTGCTGACGCGACACTGGAAGGATAGACGAATAGAATAATTAAACATGTACTACGAAGATATTTCAATGTTCCTTAAAAGTTTTGAAGAATCGGCGTTCTAAGCTTACAAATGGCTTCACGTCTATTACAGAGCTGATTGTGTGGCGATTGGAGAAAGAAAAGTATGGACAGGAATTGGAGGTTAGTACGTTTGAAAGAGACAGTACTTCTGTAATAAATTATTTCATCGAAGGTCACACATGGTGCAACAAGCCTCTTGCGTGAGATATGAACAATCACTGCGCCACCGTGTTCCCATGTTTAATAACATGCTTTCATTCCTATCATCATGAAAATGATATCACGTATACATCTCAGTATTTTAATTATTCAGAGAGCTGTAATATCTCGAATGTAATGCATTCTGTGTCCTGTCGGAGAAAGAGAAAGAACGGAAGCACGTAGTGATTCACACACATAGAGCACATAGAAGATCAAACACAGAAAAAAGCATTTAACATGCTACTTGAGAAACTACGGTAGTAAAATAAACGATTTTAAGAAATTTCGAGATTAAAGTTGACATTTCGTGCTTTTTTCCCACTGTGTGCCTATGTTTTTTTGTCTGTACCCTAATAAGCTTTCATATGACACTCAGACGGTCCGCTGCGAGTCGCCTTTTCACGGCGACTTTGATATGTGATTTCTTTTTAATTTCGGGCACTGTGCGACTTTGTGAATTTGATCTTTCGAGTTTTTCCGACACTCTGTCACTCGATCAACTTTCTTTTGTTGATTATACCACTGTTTAAACCAACAAATAGTACGTTTTTCCTTTGCCTCCACTTGGTATTCGCTGAAATTCTTATATTTTCCCTTGTGCTTTTCACATTGTCTTTTCTCAGAAGGCTATTTATATTGATTGCATATTCAAAGAGGCGTAATTCTGGGGAGGAGTTGGGGCGGGACAGAAGGCGCGTGCACGTGCGTTACTTTTCACGCAAAATCGGGATTTATGTAGTGGAAGAACGTGAAAGTATGCGTGCGCACAGATTCCTGCATCTGGATTTTTCTGTGCGTACGCACAATCCCGCTTTTGTGCTTACGCCATGTTATAGTGTGAGTTCTACGCACGGCGTTATACATGAGGCCCCTGGAGAGGAGGGTCCGTCGGATAGTCGAGCCTCGGATTCAGGAGGAACAGTGTGGTTTTCGTCCTGGTCGCGGAACAGTGGACCAGCTCTATACCCTTAGCAGGGTCCTGGAGGGTGCATGGGAGTTTGCCCAACCAGTCTACATGTGTTTTGTGGACTTAGAAAAGGCATTCGACCGTGTCCCTCGGGGAATCCTGTGGGGGGTACTCCGAGAGTATGGGGTACTGGCCCCCCTGATAAGAGCTGTTCGGTCCCTGTACGATCGGTGCCAGAGCTTGGTCCGCATTGCCGGCAGTAAGTCGAACCCGTTTCCAGTGAGAGTTGGACTCCGCCAGGGCTGCCCTTTGTCACAGATTCTGTTCATAACTTTTATGGACAGAATTTCTAGGCGCAGCCAGGGTGTTGAGGGGGTCCAGTTTGGTGGGCTCAGGATTGGGTCACTGCTTTTTGCAGATGATGTTGTCCTGTTTGCTTCATCAGGCCGTGATCTTCAGCTCTCTCTGGATCGGTTCGCAGCCGAGTGTGAAGCGGCTGGGATGAGAATCAGCACCTCCAAATCCGAGACCATGGTCCTCAGCCGGAAAAGGGTGGAGTGCCCCCCCAGGGTTGGTAGCGAGATCCTGCCCCCAAGTGGAGGAGTTCAAGTATCTCGGGGTCTTGTTCACGAGTGAGGGAAGAATGGAGCGTGAGATCGACAGGCGGATCGGTGCGGCATCCACAGTAATGCGGGCATTGCATCGGTCTGTCGTGGTGAAAAAGGAGCTGAGCCGCAAGGCGAAGCTCTCAATTTACCAGTCGATCTATGTTCCTACCCTCACCTATGGTCATGAGCTATGGGTAGTGACCGAAAGAACGAGATCGCGAATACAAGCGGCTGAAATGAGTTTCCTCCGCAGAGTGTCTGGGCTTTCCCTTAAAGATAGGGTGAGAAGCTCAGTCATCCGGGAGGGGGCTCAGAGTAGAGCCGCTGCTCCTCCGCATCGAGAGGGGTCAGATGAGGTGGCTCGGGCATCTGATCAGGATGCCTCCTGGACGCCTCCCTGGTGAGGTGTTCCGGGCACGTCCAACCGGGAGGAGGCCCCGGGGAAGACCCAGGACACGCTGGAGGGACTATGTCTCTCGACTGGCCTGGAACGCCTTGGGATTCTCCGGAAGAGCTAGAAGAAGTGGCCGGGGAGAGGGAAGTCTGGGCATCTCTGCTCAAGCTGCTGCCCCCGCGACCCGACCTCGGATAAGCGGGAGACAATGGATGGATGGATGAATATTACATTCTTCTTATAGACTGAATTTTCCAGTTTATTGCGTAGATGTCTCCATTCAGTTCAGGCATAAAGAAACTCACTAACTGCTTCTATGACATCTATAGTTGGGTATTCAAAAATGTGGTACATGTCTATTATATGTAACAATTTGCTTCTTCTGAGATCACCAGTAGTGATCACATAGCATCTCTGATTGTGCCAAGCTCTTCTGTATAAAGCTTTGGAGCCATCCTTGACACTGACTCACATCGCAGATGACTTTACACTATGTGACAAATGCAAAACACCCCCCTAGTCCAATTTTACTATCTGGCACATTAACATTTCATTTGGATTAGTTCAGTACTCTCCCATGAAATACTGTCCTGAATATATACAGGCTACAAATGATCAAAAATGCTTCTTCTATTGTCCTGAAATGTGACGAACTGAATAAAAACCATACTCCTTAGTAAACTATTGCTCCTTGTGCTTGATCAGTCATATTTTCATCACCTCTCCGTTGGATTATCACAATTATCTTTAATTGCCGTCCCACACAAACTGCCTACAGATTTACATTAAGATTAATACACTTCTGACAGAGTTCTCACATGAACCAGCATGATCACATATTTCATTAAATAAACTCTCTTATCAATATGTAGATTAGCCGCTGTCTTGACCTGCCTTACATAAACCTGTCAGGCACCTCACGTCCTCTCAATTAAGCCTTCTCTCTATTCAAAGGACTTGTTATGCAACTCTCACTGAACACTCATTTAACTCCGTGACTCTACAGTCTATTAAGGTTTTTTCCCTTAGGTCTATTTGTGAAGGCCTATAAGCAGTCACATTCTAAACATAACTAAAATGGCACTCTCTGTTCTCCCTTGCCTTTTAATTGGTTATATCTCTCTCGTTACTCTGTAATTAACTCCTCTGTACCAAGTACAGCTAATCCTGATCATACTATAATGTTATCTTATGCTGTCAGTCTACTCTCAGTACTTTACGCTTATTTGCGTAGGCTCTTCGATGTTTATTTGTAGTTTATCAGCTAAAATACATTCATAACAGAAATTCAGAACAGAAAGCTCAAAACTAAATATCACAATTAACACTAAGATGTTTTTTAATCCAGTTTTGAACAACCAAGTATTATGTTAAAAACTGTCAACATGGAGAAGGGTATAGGTCATTATGGGCCAACGCACCCAAACTTTGGAATTCATTACAATGCACTTAAGACTACTCTTTCCTGTCTTCTGTCAAAACTTGAGTCAAAATCTTTCTTTACTGTCAGTATGTTTCTTTGTTTTAACTCATTGTTTAGGTAGATTTTTTCTTCTTCTCTGCATTGTGGGTACTTGTGTTTTGTGATATGCTTTGCTATTTTTAGATTTTTTTCTGTTATTATTCCTTATAGTTCTGTGTTTTATTGTCTTATTATTAATACTATGTATGGTAATGCTGAGTTTTAGAAAGATGCTATATTATTACTATTAGGAGGCCAAGTGGTAAATTAAAAACTTCAGCCATCCCACAATCATGTTCTCACTCCTCCATACACCAACAAATAGCTCTTGATCACTAGTGCTCAGGATATTAGATTCAGGGACAGTTTTTGTCCACAATGGTCAACCATATTGACAACAGCATCAGGGTGCCATATACATATACAGTATTAGGGTCCTTTGCCCCCTGCTCGCTTTGCTTGCCAACCCCCTGGCCTGAGCTACATGCTAGCCTCTTTGTGGTTCTGCTGCTAGCATATAGGGATGCGGATGTACAATTTAAACAGATTTTTATTTTCATGGGAATTGTTAAATATGCAGCAATGCAATGTTTGGCTCAGGGCAGCACGGTGGCACAGTGGGTAGCGCTGCTGCCTTGCAGTTAGGAGACCTGGGTTTGCTTCCCGGGTCAATCCCTGCATGGAGTTTGTATGTTCTCTCCGTGTCTGCGTGGGTTTCCTCCCACAGTCCAAAGACATGCAGGTTAGGTGCATTGGCGATTCTAAATTGTCCCTTGTGTGTGTGTGTGTGTGTGTGTGCCCTGCGGTGGGCTGGCACCCTGCCCGGGGTTTGTTTCCTGCCTTGTGCCCTGTGTTGGGTGGGATTGGCTCCAGCAGACCCCCGTGACCCTGTAGTTAGGATATAGCGGATTGGATAATGGATGGATGGATGGATGGAATGTTTGGCTCTGAGATTTGCTAATTGTCTTTGCAAAAGATATTCTAACTGGAAACTGTTAACATTTTAATACAAATGACATATCAAGATCTCCTTCATTTTCTAATGTTATCCACGAAGAAGTACTACATCACCTTTCTTGGATACATCCTTGTCTTGGGGCATCCAGTAAATTTAGTCTTGATACAAACCTTAAATTAATTGATAACCAAAAAATAAGGTGTATAATTAGACCAAGGGATAAAACCAGACCCTCCACCAGGGGCATCTGTAATAGAAATTTACTACAAATTAAAACAAAAAGTATATCACCAATTCAGAAAGAAGCATACAGTTTTAAATGCTGCTTATTGAACATTCGCTCTCTTGGCACTAAAGCTGTTTTGGTAAATGATATTATATTAAGTACAAAATCTGATCTGTGTCTTCTCACCGAAACCTGGCTTAGTAAATGTGACACTGTACCCCTAGCTGAGGCGTCACCAGATGGATACTCGTTCCTTCATAAGTCTAGAGATTCAGGTCGAGGAGGGGGCCTTGGAATAATTCATTGTAACAAAATGCAAATCACTTCTAAAAATTTAGGCAACTTTACATCCTTTGAAGCATTCATTTTAATATTAAAACAGATTCCAACACAATTATAGTGCTAGTCTATAGACCACCAGGGCCATATTCATTGTTCATGTCTGAATTTAGCAACCTTTTATCTGACTTGGCTATAAATTATGATCACGTAGTACTGATGGGGGATTTTAATGTACACATTGATGTGGAAACTGACACTTTTAGCAAATGTTTTTACTTATTTGTTAAATTCAGTAGGATTTTGTCAGAATGTCAAAGGTCCAACTCATAATCATAACCACACATTAGATTTAATTATAACTTACAAAGTTGAAATTCAAAATTTAATTATTACTCCATTAAATGAAGTTATTTCTGATCACTACTTAATTACATTTGATTTAGTCCTGCCCTTGCGAACACACTCCCAGATTAAAACAAAGACAGTGCGGCATCTAGATTGTAATTCTGCTTCAAAATTTATAGATACTTTGAGTAAGTCGAGTGTAATTGTGGAAAACCATTTAGATCAGTTAACATCAAATGTAAACACAGAAAACAATTTAGATGAGCTAACATCACATTATAATGTAACCTTGAGAGATGCTCTGGACACAGTGGCTCCCCTTAAAACAAAAGTGATCAAAGCACATAGAAACTCTCCCTGGTTTAATGAAAACACTCGAGCTCTTAAATTAGAGTGTCGAAAACTGGAACGCAGATGGAGAACAACAAAGCTACAGGTCTTTCAAATTGCATGGACAGAGAGTGTTAATAAATATAAAAAAGCCCTCTTTAAAGCTCGGTCAGAATATTATTCTACATTAATAGATAGCAATAATAAAAATCCTCGGGCACTGTTTAGAACAGTGGCTAAATTAACAAATGGAAATTCAGATCAACAGTGCAAAATACCAACAGACATTAGCAGTACAGACTTTATTAACTTCTTCAATGAGAAAATTAAAAATATAAGATCCCAAATCTCTGCATCACAGTACAAACCAAATACTTGTTTAGCAGACCCTGTCTCACGTTGCACTCAGCACTTTAGTAATTTTAATCCTGTAACTGAGCAGGAAGTCTTAAGTTTAATTTCTAAAATGAAGCCCACTACTTGTTCCCTAGATCCAGTGCCAACAAAACTAGTAAAAAGTGCAATGGATGTTCTTGCAGCGCCTATCCTAAACATTATCAATAGTTCATTATTGCATGGCACAGTACCTGATACACTAAAAGTGTCAGTCATTAAACCATTACTTAAAAAGTCAGACCTTGACCCACATATACTAAATAATTATAGGCCTATTTCAAATTTACCGTTTCTCTCTAAAATACTAGAAAAAGTAGTCGCCAGTCAGCTTCAGACACACCTTATGCATTACAATTAATTTGAGAAATTCCAGTCTGGTTTTCGCACTGGTCATAGTACAGAAACGGCACTAACACGGGTTTGTAAATGACATTCTGATATCCTCTGATGCAGGAAACTCATCTGTAATTATGTTGTTGGACTTAAGTGCAGCATTTGACACCATTGACCATTCTATTTTACTGCACAGGCTAGAAAATGATGTTGGGCTTACAGGCACCGTGCTCGCTTGGTTTAGTTCTTACTTATCAAATCGATTCAATATGTACAGAAATGTGCTGACAGTACTCCATCATTATACACAGAAGTTCAATATGGTGTCCCGCAGGCTCAGTACTGGGACCTTTACTGTTTTCACTGTACATGCTTCCACTGGGATCTATCATTAGGAAACATAATGTTAATTTTCACTCGTATGCAGATGACACCCAGTTATACCTTTCATTTAAATCAAATGAAGTTTCTCCAATGTGGTCTTTAATTAGTTGTGTTAGTGAATTAAAGGAGTGGATGAATAAGAACTACTTGTCTTTAAATACAGATAAAACAGAGATGTTAATTGTTGGAGGGAATGATGCTGATCACAATAATATTTTGTCATCATTTAACTCAATGGGAATCCCAGTCAATTTTACTGAATCAGCCCGCAATCTAGGAGTTATCTTTGACTCTAGCATATTACAAAGTTGTCCAAAACATGTTTCTTCCATCTTAAAAATGTTAGGAAATTAAGGCGCTTTTTAAATAAACAGGATTCTGAGAAACTAATTCATGCATTTATCTCTAGTAGGATTGACTACTGCAATGCGGTGTTCACTGGATGTTCAAACTGTTCTTTATACAGCCTCCAGTTAATCCAAAATGCGGCTGCGAGAATTATTACAAGAACAAGAAAATACGAACACATAACTCCAGTTCTTAAATCCTTACACTGGCTCCCGGTTAAGTTCAGGGCAGATTTCAAAATCCTTCTTTTAACATATAAATCATTAAATGGTCGAGGTCCGGCTTACTTGTCTGAACTTATCATGACTTACAAACCAGAGCGCACATTAAGATCTCAAGATGCCGGTCTGCTTATGATTCCAAGGATTAATAAAATAACAGTGGGGGGTCGAGCTTTTAGTTACAGGGCCCCTAAACTGTGGAATGGTCTGCCTGCTACTATAAGAGATGCCCCTTCGATCTCAGCTTTTAAATCCCGGCTGAAGACTCACTACTTCAGTTTAGCATATCCTGACTAGAGCTGCTGATTAACTGTACAGACTGCATCTCTGTTGTTAGTCATTAGCACTTAAACATAAGTAACATGACAGTTATAATTGGATACTAACCCTCACTTATTCTGTTTTTCTTCTCGGTACTCAAATGTGGCACTTGGTGCCACGGCCCACCTGCCAAGTTGTTTTGCCTGCCTAAGGAAAAGTCATCCCAGATGGAGGATCGCAGGAATCGTGGGAGAGAGGGGTCCTTTCATCGGATTGGCTGGCCCAGCACTGTTTCAGCTGTGGAATGGCCAAATGGGGGAGGCAGCTTGAAGGATGAGGTCTCCAGGACTCTATACAAATACAAATCTTATTATGGGATATATCATCTACTGTTAAATTCTGCTCTGTACTTCTAAAATTTATATATATATATATATTTTTATTTCTTACTATATTGAGAAATTGTTCTGTGTACTGTACTGTATTGTATTGACCCCCTTCTTTTGACACCCACTGCACGCCCAATCTACCTGGAAAGGGGTCTCTCTCTGAACTGCCTTTCCCAAGGTTTCTTCCATTTTTCCCTACTAGGTTTTTTTGGGAGTTTTTCCTTGTCTTCTTTGAGAGTCAAGGCTGGGGGGCTGTCAAGAGGCAGGGCCTGTTAAAGCCCATTGCGGCACTTCCTGTGTGATTTTGGGCTATACAAAAATAAACTGTATTGTATTGTATTGTATCCTTCTTTCTACAGTAATTCGTGCTTTGTAAGACCGGACGGTGTTAACGGCTGTAGATATTCTTCGTGATATTGTAAGTTGTTATTTTCATCTTCTGCATCACCACCAACTGTTTCAGCATAATCTATCGATACACATTTAACCAATTTGCCGTGTAAACATTCAACATTTTTGGAGCATTTAACTAAATTGATATGTAACCGATCAACATTTTTGCCATTAATTCGTTTGACTTCCTTGTTTCTCGGTGCTAGGATTGTGTGTGTACTCATTTTTTATGTTGATAACCCTTCATGATGAAATTCTTCAATAAGATTTGGACATAATACGTCTTCTTTAATTGGGAACTTAAGGTGAGGAAAACGTTAAAATGTGTAAGAGCTGAGAGTGCAGGAAGTGTATCTGACAAAAGCATTCACATGAATGAGAGCTAAGAGGGCTGTGGTCTTGTTTGAAAATGTTTGAGAGGAGGGCGTGACTTGAAAAAATCTCTCTTCCAAAAAGTCTTGTTGTGTCAAAGGATTTTTTTATATAATAGAGAGATATATATATACTGTATACAGTATGTGCACATATATATTGTGACCAGTAGGGGGTGCCACCAAGCTCCAAACACTTCAACACACCAACACCAATATAAGTTCAATTTCAAATAATGGTTTATTTTAACCAACCTTTGTACATAGACTTCACAAATATAATTCCTCTTTCTCCATTTCTCCACCTTTCTTCCTTTTCTCACTCTCCAGATTATTGTTGTCTACTGCCTGGATGAGACTAAGTGGCTCCTTTAATGCCAGACCTGGGAGCACTTCCAGTGTTACGAGGCAACCGGCAGGAGGTACTTCCAGGTCAGGCAATAGTTCCCTGAAGTAGGGACGATTTGTCCCTGCAGCTCCCCCTGGCGGCACCGATGGAGTATCACAGGGCTGCACTACTGGACTACAACTCCCAGCGAAACCTGTAGTATTCCATGTCAGCACTGTAGTCCAGGAAAACTTTAGCGTTGTCACTGTCAGTGCAGCACTCAGAGTATTTAACCCACTGTATCTGAGTGTGGAATCACAGCTGTACAGCAGCTGATCAGATTATCGGGATACAGTATCAGGCACACACTGCCTCTGCCATGTGTGCCGTCTATTTGAATTGTTCCCTTACGGCAAACGCTTCAGCACCTTTCCTGTAGCGACCTCGTGGTTCAGAAGCAGTTTCATCCCAAGAGCTCTAAACGCACTCAATCAGTCCATCAAGTGCTCCTTGTAGAACTGTTTGTACTTATAAGTACAATCACCTCACTGTAAACTTGCACTACAGTTGTAATATTGCACAACCTTAGCCACTTTATAAAGCACGTATTTACATATGATGACAACTGGCTTCAAAGTCAATTTAAATTTCCAAGTGCTATCTTCTTGGAGCTCTTGATATCATTTTTAAGATGAAATGCAGTAAAGCATGTTTATTACATTATACAGATAAGTTTTAAACTTCATTAAAATAATGTATATTGTTAATAATTAAACATGTGAGGACACAGTGGACAGCGGTAGCGACGAGCTGGCGCCCCGTTCAGGGATTGTTCCTGCCTCGCGCTGTATGCTTGCTGGGATTGGCGCGACCCTGGATGGATAGATGGATGGAATAATTAAACATGTACTACGAAGATGTTACAATGTTCCATGAAAGTTTTGAAGAATTGGCGTTCTAAGCTTACAGATGGCTTGGCATCTATTACAGAGCTGATTGTGTGGCGATTGGTTACTTGGAGAAAGAAAAGGAAGGACAGGAATTGGGGGTTAGTATGTTTGAGAGAGACAGTATTGCTGCAATAAATTATTTAATCAAAGGTCGCGCACAGCTCAGCAAGCATCTTGCAGGAGGCAGGAACAATCTCTGGACAGGGCGCCAGCTCATCGCTAATACTGCGCCACCGTGTCCCCATGTTTAATACATGCTTTAATTCCTATCCTGAAAATGATATCAAGTAAACATCTTAGTATGAGAGAAGAGAAAGCCTGTTTAAGAATCAAGTAGTGATTCACACACATAGAGTACATAGAAGAACATATACAATACGAAAAGCATTTAACGTTCCACTTTAGTTACGATGGGATTTGAGAAACTAGTAAATTAAACGATTTTAAGATGAATTTTAAGACGTTCTACTTTAATGACAAAATAAACTACGTGATTAAAGTGGAAATTTCAAGATTAAAGTTGACGTACGGACATTTTTTTCTGCTGTGTCCCTATTTTGTTTTTTCTTTTCTCTGTACCCTAATACGATTCCATATGACACTCAGACAGTGGGCTATGACTCGCCTTTTCAATGCGACTTTGATATCTGACCAGTTCTTATTTATTTCGGGCACTTTGCAACTTTCTGAACTTGAACTTTCAATTTTTACCACCACTCTGTCACTCGATCAACTTCCTTTTCTTGATTATATCACTGATTAAACCAACAAATAGTACTTTTTCCCTTGCCTCTACCTGGTATTTGCTGAAATTCTTCTTTTTCCCATGCTTTTGCCATTGTCTTTTCACAGAATGCAAAACATAAGGGGCTATTTATATTGATTTGCATATTCAAAGAGGTGTAATTCTGGGAGAAGTCTGGGTGGGGTGGCAGGCGCATGCACAAGCGTTACATTTCATGGTGGCCAGGATTTATGTAGTGGAAGAACGTGAAACTTGGCGTTCGCACAGATTTATGCATCTGGATTTTTTTGTGCGTATGCACCTTTCTGCTTTTGTCCGTACGCCATGTTTTATTGTGAATTCTACGCACGGTGTTATGCATGAGGCCCCAGAAGAGGTGGGTCTTGTTTCAGACATCATGGACAAGTTCACATGCCCTGTATAGTGAATTCAGGAAGTGTTTAGACCCCCTCATTACCTGCACACTTTATTGTGTTGTATATTTCATTTTAAATGGATACATTTACCATTTTTCCCCATCAACCACACTCAGTAACCCATAATGTCTAAGTGAAAACATATTTTAAGAATGGTTTGCAAAAATTATTACAAATTAAAAACTGAAATCTCTCATTTATATTAGTATTCACACCCTTTGCTGTGGCACTCCAAATTGTGGAGTCTGTTTGTTTTAATTATCCTTGAGATGTTTCTAGAACCCGTGGGAATACACGTTACAAAGTACACTGATTGAACATTGTTTAGAAAGGCACGTGCCTGTGTATATAAGGTCCCATAGTTCACACTGCATATCAGGATAATAACCAAGCCATGAAATCCAAGGAACTCTCTGTAGACCACTGCCATCAAAATTGTGGTGAGGCATAGATCACAACAAGGGTATAAAACCATTTTGAAAGCTTTGAATGTTTCTGGGAGCACAGTGGCCTTCATCAAACGTGAGTTAGCAAATCTGGAGTTCTATAAATAAAATGAGATATGAGGTATGGGGTCAAATTTGGGGGCTATTTTAGAAGTTACTTTAACCAATACAAAAACACTCAAACATTTTGAGTTTACTATTCACAGGGAACATCTGCTGATGTGAAGCGTGCCTTTCAAAAAATGATCTCAAAAGATCCACAATACAGAGTTATTGATTTTAATAAAGATGGAAAGAGTAATAAAGTAAAAGACCTTAGGTCTTAATAAGCCCACAGTTAGATAAAGTATGTATAAATTGAGATGACTCAGTATTGTGGCTACTCACCCTAGAAGTGGGCACCAGCAAAGGTGACTTGGAAGGAACAATATAGAATGTTCAATTAGGTAAAGAAGAACCCTAGAGTGATATCTAAAGACTTGATGAAATGATTGGAACGGGTTAACATCCATCTCTGTTCAAGAGTCTACCATATGCAAAACTGTAATCAAGCATGCTGCCAATGGAAGAACACCAAGGAGGAACCTGCTGTTCCTCCATACAAATCATAGCTACACACCTAAGGTCTGCCAAGGACCACCTTGACACTCCATAATGCTATTTGGAAAATGTTTCATGGACTGACGAAACTAAGGCTTAATTGTGCAATAAATATTATGCACGTCTGATCTGTAGTTACCAGAAGCGCTTATTAGAGTTTATTGGTGTCAAAGGAGGTGTGACCAGTTATTAAATTCAAGGGTTCTCTTACCTTTTCCACAGAATATTTGATGATGTGTTTAACAATGACAAAATATTATATTTGTGTCTTTGTTATTAGGTTATTCATATTGTGTCTGTCTATACTTGTGACATGGCTGAAGATCAGATCACATTGTACCACCAATTAATGCAGAAAACCATGCAATTCCAAAGGGTTCACATACTTTTTTATGTCACTGTATATCAGCCATAGCTCACAACAAGGGTACAGAACCATTTCTAAAGCTTTGAATGTTTCCAGGAGCACAGTGGCCTCAAAACTGTGTAACAGGTCAAGAAGTACCTTGGTAAAGAAGATGATAAATAACTCAATGGTCACTCTAACAGAGCCTCAGAACTCCTCTGCTTAGATAAGAGAACTTGTCGGAAGGACAACCATCTTAGCAGCACCCCATCAATCAGCCCCCTTGGACTCTGACAGCATGAGGAAAAAGATACTTTGGTCTGATGTGACAAAAAACGAATTCTTCAGGCAGAACTCCAAACATTATATCTGGTGAAGGCCAGGCACTGCTCATCATCTGCTTAATATCATTGGTGAAGCATGGCGGTGGCAGCATCATGTTATGGGGACAGGTCAGAATTGAAGAAAGGATAAAAGTAGCCAAATATATAAAGGTCCTGGAAGAAAACCTGCTCCAGAGTATAGGAGACTTCAGACTGGGGTGAACCGTTCAGCATGACAATGACCTGAAACCTACAACAAAGACAAACCTATAGAATGTGTGTGGCGACACCTGAAGATGGCAGCTTACAGACATCTCCCATGCAGTCTAATGGAGCATGAGAGGATCTGCCAGGCCAAATCCTGGTGGGCACAGCTCAGAGAGACCCAAGAAAATGTGAAGCTGTGACTGCTGACAACGGGGCTTCTACAAATTGCTGAATTAATGGTCTGAATACATTTATGAAACAAGATATTTCAGTTGTTAATTTGGAAACCTTTCTGAGAATATGTTTTCACTGTTATAATGGGTTATGGAGTGTAGCTTGAGGGGCTAATATGGCATATTTATCCAATTAAAATGAAATCTACAGTATACGTTTAACAACTTTCTGGATGCACTGTACATAGTACGATGTTATATACAGTTACCATATTTCACGACCCAAAAAAAAAAATAAAAAAAGAATGCGAAAGGGTGTCCCCCTTGGACTTTTTCTATACACAGTTCTTGTAAGGTTCACTCCCAACTGTTTGATCTTTAACACAGCACGCAACTTCTGTTAGTTCATTCCCATCCAATGCTGTTTCTTTCACCCCATTAGAAGCATGCTACACATACATGACGGCCAGCCATACGCACTACCCACCACGGCTATGGGGAGCCGAATACCCGCTCACGTCCTGCGCGCGCACCTATCCCGCCCTCCTAAACTCTGACGCAATGAAATGGGCCAGGCACGCTGGCATTAAGGACCTTCGCCATAAACTTTGTTCCCACTTACTTTACCATATACTGTATATATATCGACATCAATAGATTGACATCAACAACCATATTTCCATATGCTGCGACCCGGCGATGGGATGTGTTAGTCCCTCTCGGATTGGCCAGTAGCGTTTTCCTTGCCCCGCCTCTTTAGAGCCGACCAACTTCCTCCGGAGTGAGTTGGGCGGTGTTCAGCCGTGGTGAGGGTTTTGTGTTGTTAAGCGTCGATTGTTCCGTAGAAGAACGCCGTGAGGTGCAGCTTGTCATAGATCTGGAGCAGCTACACAGGAATCCAGGTAACAACCTGAAGTGAGCACGGCTACATAAGTCGCACACGATCAAAAGGAGCGTGAATGCATCTTTGCGTAGCGCGATAGATGTGCATTGCGTGAATTAGTCTTATATGGCTGTTTGGGCCTTTTTTTTGCATTTTCACTTGCAATTTAAATTTTCACTAGGGTGCTTTCACATACTGTATCACATACAGTCTATACATTGTTGATATGAGTTACAGATAAAATGAAGATATTAAAGGCATTTTTTTTGCATGGAATCAGATATACATTTATTACTATTCTGTGATCTTCGTGGAAGTTTTGGAAGTCACCATACAACTCGTCTGATCGTTTATCATTCTTTTAATTTTGCTACGCACAGTAAAAACTTTTTATGTCTTATTTTGCATACCTGTACATTTATTCCTGCAGCGTCCATTTCCTGTCCAGGGTTGTTTTAGGGAATTGAGTTTATCTTGCAGCATTAGTTGCATGGCAGAAAGCAGCTCGACTGGACGGGGTACAGTCTGTGGCAGGGCACGCCAGTTAGGATGAGACTGTGTCAATTCCATGATCTGAGTAACTGGAACGTGCTATTTTGCATGCGAAGTATTACGCCATTGCACACCATTGATAACATAACTTACAGTTTTCACTGACGATCAGAAGTAATAATAGTGTGACTGTCAGGTGCGCTCCGTAGGTTACCGTTGCTCCGTACGACAATGAAGCACACACTGAAAAAGTGCTTCAGGCAATCTGCAGCCGTCGTGCTTGTGTTTAGGGAAGGGCTGTGGGGAATCAATTTAACATTACACAGTTTTGCTTCTTTTGTGTTGATTGTCAATTTATGCATTCCTTGTTCCTTATTTTTTATGACTGATAGTTGTTTGTTTCACTGCTATTCTCGAAATCTCATTGGAGAAGCAGTGACTGCGCCTGTTGAAAAACTGGGTTGTGATCAACCAAAATGCATTGGCACCTGAGCTGAACTAAAACCTTTTTACATATAGCATGTGTTTCTGCAATACACGAGCCTATTTAGGAAGGCGCAGTATTGACATAAACCAATTAAAAGCGACCAGCTTCTTTAATCTGAATCCAATTTGTTGACGGGCGGATGACCCGAGTACTTTAAACCCACGCTTCCTTGAATCATTTGGTTGTTCAGTTTTATGTCAAGATATTTGTTTCATGAAGATTTGGATGAATAGTGTAATTAGTTTTCAGAGAGATGTATGTTATCTTTATGATTATTTTCTCCACATTTCATTCCCATTTTAATTATTCCAGTTAATAAATCAATCTTTATTTTATACTATACCTTCCACAGTATGCTAGAATACAATACAAAAAATAAGGTAAAATACAAGACTGCATAATTATAGCATTTGGCATAATAGTAAGATGATAGTAATGAAATGTAAAATGTATGTAAAAGCAAACAGAAACAAAGATCTGATAAAAGCACAGTAAAACAGAAGTACTGTACCTAATAGTTACTTAGATAATTTAACTAAACACAAGAGTGGCCAAAACACAAGAATAAAAGAGATGAGTTGCCAGATGCAATTTGAAAGTTAACCCTGACACTGTCCCATTGAACAGTCCTGGGGAGAAATTTCAGAAAAGACAGAAACCATAAAGGTAAATGAGCATTCCTTGTGCACAGAGTAGTGTATTGAGGCTTTAGAGTAGTGAGAAAGAAAATATAGTATCTATGGTCTCTGGTAGGCGCGTCCAGGAAAGGTTTAGAGGCAAAAGTCTGTTGAGTTAGTGAGTAGCAGAGTTTTGTTTGAACAGGACAGTTGGTGGCCCATTTAAATATTGCATTTGATTTGAATCAGAACTCCTTTGGTAGCATTTTGAAATTGTATTCTCATAATGCTATGAGTAGGAACACCATTAAGAAAAAAAAGTGCAGTAATTCTATCTATTCTAATTCTATTCTATCTAAAGTGTTTGTGCATTGGCATGGTTGAGGTGGGATCATGTGCTGAGCTTACTTTGTAGATGACAAGAAGAACTTTCTTGATTGTAGCTGAGCTGAGACATTCAGAATAGAAAGTCCTGTCAAGTCAAGATAGAGAAATTGGTAAGAAATGAAATGAGGTGAAGAAGCCACTAGAATCAAATATATTGGAAATAGTAATTTAGTTCTAAATCTGGGGTTTGAAGCAGAACTTTAACGAAATAGGCCAGAGTGGTGGCTCTGATGCTAAGAATCTGCCCCGGCAATCAGAAGGTTGCCGGTTCGAATCCCGTAAACAACAGAAGTGACTCTGCTCCATTGGGCCCTTGAGCAAGTCCCTTAACCTGCAATTGCTTCATCCTGGGTATGACGTTAATGTGCATGCTCCAGCTTGCAGGGAAAACTTGGGGTTGGTGCAGGTTCCATTGCAGGTTCTCTGTTCCATTGTGGTGCTGAGCTGTCACCTGTTCCAAGGCTGCACTCGGGTTCCAATCTGGATGGGTCGCCGTGTGGTCGAACACATGCTGCCAACCTCTTCCTCATTAACAATCTTTTGTTAAATAGTATTTATGTCTGAGACGGCTCACTGAGGATCCAACCTCACAAGATTTCCAAACACCCATAGTGGCATAACACTCCTGGAATTGTTGAAATGTAACTTTGTCATTTCTTGGAACACTTGGGGTTTTGCCATCAGGTAGGCTGCATTTTCCAGGACACAAAACCATAATAGTGGGTAATATTCTATGGGTATTCATAGGATTTACTGTTAGTGTCTGTGTTATTATTTTTCATAGATAGATAGATAGATAGATAGATAGAAAGCAATATTTCTGACTTATAGGCCAAACAAAATGTGAAAGCCGGCCAACAGTACATACCCATTTTTGTCAATTTTGCCAGGATCCTGTTATCTTGTTCTGAGTTTTCAGTAGACTGTATGTTACTCCGTTTTTGGAATTCCAAAAGTGATATGGTTGCAATTTAGGGAATACTGGAGGAATTTGCCTAGTCATGTTCAGTCTATGTATTGATTTATACACAGTGAAGAAAGTTGGCCCAGCAACTACAGTACATTAATGTTTCTTTGTTTCTGTTTCCCAAGTGCTGCCACTATTGATTATATTGGTAATCAAGTGACCTACTGATTATTATGATGACTGAGTGTAAATAATAAAAAAAGGTATACAGTACAAATCTGAGCAACTGAATAATAGCAAGCTTAACTTATTTTTCAAGGTAACCAAATAAATTTATTGTTTATTGGAAAAATATACACTAGGAAGCATTAAAATGCTTCATAAAAAATGCACGTATTTGTTTAGCATTTCAAACCATTCAAAAAAGCTCCCTAAACATTAAATATTCAAATGAAGGTAGTGCATTTTTTAAAAATCTGTTGGTTCTCTCCAGCCATCAGTATGAACTAAATTAGAACAAAAAAATAGAAACAGATGTAGAATTCCTAATAATGTGTATAAAACCATTATTTGTATTTTACAATTTTCAAACAGGCTTTATTGGAAAAAAATAGAAGTTTCAAGGTATTTATAAGGCTTTCTGAAGGAAGTGCTTGTAATTCCCCGCTTTTTCTGTAATGCAGATTTTTTGACTTGGTCAGCTTTTAGGGCAGTTCACGGTTCTTTTGCTCAGTGTTTGTGTGCTGTGTTCCCTTCCACAGAGAGCAAGTACTCAGAGGTACTTTGAAGGTAACAGAAATGCAGAGTAAAGATTTGGCCAGTGTGTCAAGTATGTTGTGACAGGCATTCCTTATTCATTTTGTATACGTTCTTCTGAGCCTGTTTTGCTGTTCTTTATATGCAATTAATTGTGTTTTTTGGATGCAGAATTAATTTCCAACATGATTTTCTTTCTATAATGAGGGTTTGAAATGTTTGTGTTTTTTTTTTGTGTGCTTTTTTGCCGCCTTCTTGATTTGCTTACACACACCTGCATTTTATGAGTTCCCTTGCTAGGGCGCACTACCGGTTGCTATGGGTATGGCCTCAGAGGTCGTGATGCCTAAAATCACAGACACAATGAATTGAAAGGTTGTCAGTAAGGACCATTCCTTATCTGAGTTTGCAGATACTTAAATGAAAAACAACCTTGTGCACTCATTAATTTTGCTATTTAGATTTCCTGGTTCTTTTTCTTCTTTTTGATTTTTGCTTAATGATTTAGCTTAGTTGAAAGATAGGTCTGTTTTTCTAGTTTTGAACCTCTGCTTCTCTAATGTGCCCTCTCTGGGTCATTTCTTTAAACACTAGCAGCCTTCTCTGTGAGGCATAACAAAGTGTTGGCAATCAACATACAGCCACCACAACAGACAATTGTTTTTCTTGGTAGCCTGCTTTCTCAGTCAAATGTCTGTAATGAAAATAATAATTTTATGACATGGTGATATTTTACAAGCAACTCCAGAATTCCCCAAACCCCAACATTCTGATTGTTGACATATGCCAATGCCTGTTGTGAGCAAGAGTGCAATTTATAAGAAATATAATAGACATTTTAGTTGTTTAGCTGTTTTCAAAGGTGAAAAGACTTGAACAATATGAAGTTAATGATAAAATGAATGACATAGTTGGTTACAAAGGAGTAATGCTTTAGAGCTTTTTCAGTTTTCTCTCTTTTTTAATACTGGCTTGTTCATTCATATTTTAGCTTAGTTCAAATTTAGGCGGGAATGTGTTTGGTAGGTGTTTGCAAAGGGTTATCTAGCAAATTTATGTAAATTTGTCAGATTGTAGAGTAAAACATGTTTGCAGCTAACAGGAAATATCTACAGCCAGTGTATATCTACACGCAAAGTAACAGCTGGCAGAATTTTCGTAGACAGAGCCATTTGTTTTATCATTTAGACAGCATAATACAACTACGCACAGTCAGTGGTTACCCATAATTTACCTCATCATGTCAGGTGAGTCTTGCGTAAAAGGTTACTGCCATGTATCAGAAGAAAACTGCATTGTATTTTAGTTTCAGTGCTTCTAGATCATTGACACTTCGTCGCTTTATGCTGGGTCCCTCATCTGTGTTTTCTTTTTTTTCTGCCATACATGAATTGGTGAATTTGTAATCATTTTTTTAAGTCAAGTTAGTTGAGAAGCTCAACTGCCTATAATAGCCCTGTGTTGCTTGATGTTTATGGTCACTTTCTAAATACACAATGTCAATGGTTTTTTTTTTTTTTTTTTTTAATAAAGTTGCAAGGGCTTTTTGGAAGCAATGTAGTAGGAAACACTCTCGATGTATTCCATCATGGTGCATCTGTTGACATTGTGGGAATGTAGTGGGCCTGCAATGTTACAAATAGGCAGCTCTAAGCCTTTCAAATGATACACTTTTTAATTCCCAATTGTGGAAACGATGAGCTTCACTCTCTGTTCAGATGAGGAAATGACCAAATGTTTTATTCAAAATAATAAAAAGAATCATAGGGAGGATTTGTACTCTACGAACAGGTGAATCCCATTCTTTGAACATCGCAGTATGCTTTTTATGACATTTGATTCTGCCGTGTATTAAGTCTTTTACTGTGCTGAGTGCAACATCACAAATATTCTAACCACACAAATTCTTACTATTATACGTATGTTTATTATTACCTACAGAAGAAACCAGAGACCTTTAAGGAAATAGATATGGATGGTGTATTCCAGCTTCAGATTCCGGGCAGATCAGCCCAGAATGGAAACTGTGGCCTGTAGTAAGGGGTCAAGTTACACAAAGCCAGTGAGGCTAAAGTTGTATGAGCAGCACTGCTTTCATGAGTGGTGTTATGTGATGAAGTGAATGTGAGAAAATCATTTTTGTGTACCATGGAAAGCATTGACTACTCTGTTGTAATTTTCTCTAAATAAATATCATTTGATTGCACAAAGATTCACAAAGGATGCAGCTTTCCTTCAGTAGGTTCCACAAGGCACATGTGTAAGAACAGAGTTTATCATGTGTCTGCAAGGCAGTGACTACACTTTTCTGTACACCTACCAATGTAAACCACCTAGAATTAGAACATTTAACGTTTTATTATGTCAAGAGGGGTTAAAATTCTGTCACAAAACATTGTCATATACACTTATCACACTCCCAAGTCAAGGAGAGTTTCACATGGGTATAAAGCCAGGACTTGCCACTAAATGCAATGCCTTTTAAGTGCAGAGTGCACTTTATTAATGTGTAATTATTATTTTTGAAACCTGGCACCTACTTGGTTTAACTAAATAGGCACCATATCTAATAGCAACACTAAGGCTATATATTTTAATTGCACATTTCTTGTGTTAATTTCTGTTTATGACCTAGTCAAACTGAAGTGGACAAGATGCTTAATATATTTGGCACTGATTTTAAAAAGTTATAATATGGTGGAGTTAGTATTATTACAGTACATCCCTGAATACCTATATAAGAGTGAAAGTAATTTAAAATGAATTACCCATGCTCTTTTTGTATTCCTTAAAATAAAATTTGTATCTGTTCAGAGTACAACAATAACTGATAACTAATGTTGATCACCAGAGCATTTATAATTTTATAGAATTTTAGATCATGTAAATTCTTCATCGGTCACTCTATTTTGGTAAACAGCAGACATAAATATTGGATTGCAACCATTACTTAACTGTAATATGTGCAGTTGGAATGCATGGAGTTTTGGAAATTTGTATGCATAGACTGAATAATAGACATAAAATGACATGTACTATTGTGTTTACATATTGCACAATTACAAAGTTACTTTAGAACACAAAAGGTCACTTGAAGAGTTTTCTTTCCTGTGCGGGTCCATGCCTAGACATGCATATCATTGTTCAGAGTTGTGTAATTACATACGTTGCCTTTAACTTGAAAACATCAGCATTAGGAAATTGCATTCTTAAGAGTAATCAGACAGCTACGCCCCGTTGAATGATGTGTTCACAGTTCAAGCTATTAACTGACCTAATGTCTTCCTAAAAGTAAGAAAAAAAAGACATGTTTCAGGTATACTATGTGCATAAATGTCTTTCTGGTGCGTGTACTGTATATGAGCATGTGTTAATGTGTTCCTGAATGTACAAATGTCAGTACCTTTATTATTTATTAATGAAAATTATTATTCTGGAGTGTCAGTTTTGTTTGTTTAACATTTCATCTTAAAGCATTTTTGCATGAAAGCTGTGTATGTGTTTTCAAAGAAAGCAGGATTCATTTTATAACTTGGAGGCTTGTTTGCTTTACCAAAAGAGTCCTTCAGGCTTGCTTAACTGCACTGCTTTACTGTAAGCATAATACTCTCTTAAAATTCTTAGGAGGTAGAGTGTTTCATTCACTTTTTAGGTGTGATACTGTAACATCACCAAATTTTCCAGAATTTGTCCTGCTAAGACTGGATTAAATTTGCTGTGTTGTTTATTGGTAGAAGCACCCTAATTCCCTCCTCCAACATATCCATCAATCCATTTTCTAAATCAACTTGATCCAATTCAGAAACTGGAGCCATTACTGCCAGTATTTGATGTAAGGCAGGAAACTAATCAGAATGCTGTGCTGGTAATGTCAGTTTAACACACACATTCACACTTACACATAATAGGTTAATTTAAGCTAACCTAAGGGATGTATAAGAAAAACACATGGAGTAATTCTGCAGTGTCACAGGGAGATAGTACAAAGTGCACAGAGAAAGCCTGGAGGCCAGGATATGAACATAGATTTCTGAAGCTGTAAAGCTGTGGTACTAGCCACTTTGCTGTTCTTCAACATATCCACGTTAAATGAACGCCAGGACTCCTACTTCTTGACTAAAACATGGATAAAGTGGTTAAATGAAATCTCTCTGTTATAATAAAAAAAATCTTGGGAAGAGAGATGAGACGTGACTTTCTCAGAGAGACACTTTCATCTCCCGCAAGACGAGACTTTGTGCCATGAGATTTAACCATGCCCGGGGCCAGAAATAAAAGAAGCACCCTAATCTCCTCTTCCAACATATCCATCAATCCATTTTCTAAATCAACTAAATCAAAAAGTAGATGACAAATTAGGACATTGTAAAGAATTCAAAAATGTTGGTGTGATACACATGCAGAGCAAGTTACAGATAATGGAAGTATGAAAATTTCGAAAGTCTCAAAAAAAAATGATAGTAAGATCGCATTAGTGCAAACAAACGGAAATTATTACTCGGTGAAATAACGGAACAGTGAAAAGACTTCAAATATATTGTTCAAATTTAAACTTTAAGTCGGAGACTTGTAGATCATCTAATTCATATTGCCGTCAGAGAAAAGTAGTGTTTCTTCCCAGTGAAGAGGCCTATTCACTAGAATTAAAAGTTTTGTTGTTTGGTGAAAGTGAAATCCACATATGTGAAGTTGCTGGGGGGTTGGCAAGCAAAGTGAGCAGGGGCAAAGCCCTCTAGTACTATAAATAGTAAAGTTTATAGTAGTAAATCTGTATTTTAAATGCCGCACTTCACATGTGCTTTAGAAAGTGCACTGTGTATGTTTGTGTATATTGTAATGAACTCTCTACTAAATCAAAAGCAATAATGGTATTTTTACAAACTGTCTTTTTTTAGTAAATGTAAATTTCCATGTTGTTTGCTCTCTTTCATTCTTCCATTAGTAAAATATGAGATATGCACACGTATATGCTGAGGTGAGCAGCGCATCACAGCTGCGTGAATGTGCTGTTATCAAACATATCACCTACATCCAGCCACATTCAGTGAAAGGTTCATTACCTTTGGGTAGCTGCATTTCAGAACTGTTCAGTCGTGTATAGCTGTCTGTGATTGGTCACTTCTTGTACTATATGTCACAGCCGTGCATAAAAAAAAACAGAAAATATATTGCTTATGCAACAGCTAATCTTCACCCATCTTTGGACAAGTTTGCACAAGTTTTTGTGAGACTAAATGTGGATTGTTTGGTTGATGTGCAGTAAGACTTAAAATTATGTCATCTTCTTCAAAATAAAGAAAAGTAACCATTTCACCCCACCCCTACTCCCACCCTGGAAGGCAGAAATGAGTGTGATTACAAATGGGGAAATTGATGAGCAGCCTGGGGCGAGACATTGTAGACAGTGTGATTAGAATTGGTATGTTATATTGTGAAAATGTCCAATGTGATTGCAATGCAGTGATGGCCACTTGTGACCTAAAAGTGGCTAAGAAACACTGATTCAGGTGAGTATGTGGGGTGTGTGTGTGTGTGTGAGAGAGAGAGAGTGACTAGCTCAGGGTCCTGCCCATGGCTGTTTCCTGCCTCTCGCTCAGGGCTGCCAGTAAAGGCATTGCCCCCACCCTCATAACCCAGCACTGGAAGATGCTGTTATGAAAATGTATGTATGTACTTACTGTAGTTTATTCCAGATGTCAAGTGCAAAAAAAGACAACAACAACAAAAATAAATGAGGGTGATGTTACAATAGAAAGCAGGAGAAGATGTGTGAATTGCAACACAAAAACTCCAATCCGTCGAACAAAATATCTGGTTTCTCTGTTTCTTGTGGTAAACAGAAAATGTTTCAAGGTTGTGTGTGTGTGTGTGTGTGTGTGTGTGTGTGTGTGTGTGTGTGTGTGTATCTGTCTGATAGATTGAAAGATAAATAGACAATCTAGATAGATAGATAGTTTTGGTACAAGAGACTAAATGTTTCTAAAAAGGGAGACACCTTGTGCCAAACGCTATATATTTGCAATGCTATTGGATGCAATGCTACAATGATAGCTGACTAATTAAAAAAAGAAAAATATTTCCAGGATTGTAAATCATAAAATGTCTTGGTTATTTATTATAAAATCCTGTTCTTTGAAAAGAAATCTCAGAGACACATTTTTTTTTAAATTAATTGATATTGGTGTAAACAAAGATTTTTAATCATATAGATACTTTCATGCAAATATTTGAAGTGTCGTAATCACTGCTATTCAGCCATTTGCAGCTCCTTTCTTACATAAGCAGAATAATAGCTCTTTCTTTTTGGTTATGTAACTAGTTGCAGTAATCCCAAATACCAGATAGTGCATAAGGGTTTAAAGCAAGTGTACCAGAAGTGATAAGAAATTAATGTTATGTGGGTGCTATTTTCAGGTGAAGTATTCCTTTAATATGTGTTGATTTATTTCAGTGATTCTTTGCTAATTGGGAACCGGCTGATTTGTGCCTGTTCTGATTCCTGTTCAGTAAATCAGCTGTGTAATTTATAAACATTTTGATTTCCTGATGCATGTGAGAACACACAGTATGCATGCGGGGATCCAAATTCAATACACAATAGTGGATTCTGGTAAAAAAAAAATAATAATAATATTTTCTCCATTAGCATTCCTTACCTCAACTGTTGGGAAGCATTTTATTATTGCCAAAGGTGAAACGCATATAATGTGGTGTATATGTAAGGCAGAGTTACTATACAAAAGGCAAACAAGTACTTAGAAAGACATCATCCTTCCCTCAAGATACATAATCTAAAACTGCTAACCAAGAGCCTTAAGTATAACGCCATGCATAGAATTCACACTAAAACATGGCTTACAGACAAAATTAGAAATGTACATGCTCACAAAAAAATCCTGTGTAAATAATGTTCTATGCACTTTTCCTTTATAATCCCAATCAGTGTGAATTTTAATGCACATGCACAAGCCTACAGCCCCACCCAACTTCTCTCAGAATTTAATCTACTTGAATATGCAAATCAATATAAATAGCCCTTTCCATTTAGTGTTTTGTTAAATGACAATGGCAAAAGCATATGTAAAAAAAGAAGAATTTCAGTGAATGCATATGGAGGTCCTACTCAGTGAAGTGGAGGCAAAAAAAAACACACTATTTGGTGGCTTAAGCAGTGGTATAAGCAACAGAAGGAAATTGATGCAGTGGCGAAGGTACTAAGAAGTTCCAGTTCAGAAAATTGCACAGTGCCCAAAATAAAAAAAGAAATGGTCAGATACCAAATTTGTTGTGAAAAGGCGAGTCGCAGCCCACCGTCTGTGTGCTGCACAAAAGTGTATTGGGGCCACAAAGAAGAAAAAAAAAAATAGGGAAGCAGTGAAAAAAAACAAAGGTTTGTGTCGAGATTAAAGTTGAAATTTTGACTCCCAAAGGCATGCAGGATGGGGGATTTGGTGATGCTAAATTGACACTACTAGTGTATGTGTGTGTTTATATACAACATGTGATGAGTGGGCTCCCCATCCTGGGTTTGTTCCTGCCTTACGCGCAATGATTACTGGGATTGGCACAGCAGTGTTACCGTGCCTTTACATGTTTAATACATGCTTTAATGTTTTTCGTCATGAAAATGATATAAAATGTACAGTTAGGTCCATAAATATTTGGACAGAGACAACTTTTTTCTAATTTTGGTTCTGTACATTACCACAATGAATTTTAAATGAAACAACTCAGATGTAGTTGAAGTGCAGACTTTCAGCTTTAATTCAGTGGGGTGAACAAAACGATTGCATGAAAATGTGAGGCAACTAAAGCATTTTTTTAACACAATCCCTTAATTTCATGGGCTAAAAAGTAATTGGACAATTGACTCAAAGGCTATTTCATGAGCAGGTGTGGGCAAGTCCGTCATTATGTCATTATCAATTAAGCAGATAAACGGCCTGGAGTTGATTTGAGGTGTGGTGCTTGCATGTGGAAGATTTTGCTGTGAACAGACAACATGCGTCAAAGGAGCTCTCCATGCAGGTGAAAGAAGCCATCCTTAAGCTGCGAAAACAGAAAAAACCCATCTGAGAAATTGCTACAATATTACGAGTGGCAAAATCTACAATTTGGTACATCCTGAGAAAGAAAGCAAGCACTGGTGAACTCAGCAACGCAAAAAGACCTGGACGTCCACGGAAGACAACAGTGGTGGATGATTGCAGAATCATTTCCATGGTGAAGAGAAACTCCTTCACAACAGCCAACTAAGTGAACAACACTCTCCAGGGGGTAGGCGTATCGATATCCAAGTCTACCATAAAGAGAAGACTGCATGAAAGTAAATACAGAGGGTGCACTGCAAGGTGCAAGCCACTCATAAGCCTCAAGAATAGAAAGGCTAGATTGGACTTTGCAAAAGAACATCTAAAAAAGCCAGCACAGTTCTGGAAAAACATTCTTTGGACAGATGAAACCAAGATCAACCTCTACCAGAATGATGGCAAGAAAAAAGTATGGAGATGGCGTAGAACAGCTCATTATCCAAAGCATACCACATCATCTGTAAAACACGGTGGAGGCAGTGTGATGGCTTGGGCGTGCATGGCTGCCAGTGGCACTGGGACACTAGTGTTTATTGATGATGTGACACAGGACAGAAGCAGCCAAATGAATTCTGAGGTATTCAGAGACATACTGTCTACTCAAATCCAGCTAAATGCAGTCAAATTGATTGGGCGGCGTTTCATGACACAGATGGACAATGACCCAAAACATACAGCCAAAGCAACCCAGGAGTTTATTAAAGCAAAGAAGTGGAAAATTCTTGAAAGGCCAAGTCAGTCACCTGATCTTAACCCAATTGAGCATGCATTTCACTTATTGAAGACTAAACTTCAGACAGACAGGCCCACAAACAAACAGCAACTGAAAGCCGCTGCAGTAAAGGCCTGGCAGAGCATTAAAAAGGAGGAAACCCAGCATCTGGTGATGTCCATGAGTTCAAGACTTCAGGCTGTCATTGCCAGCAAAGGATTTTCAACCAAGTATTAGAAATGAACATTTTATTTCCAGTTATTTAATTTGTCCAATTACTTTTGAGCCCCTGAAATGAAGGGATTGTGTTAACAAAATGCTTTAGTTGCCTCACATTTTTATGCAATCGTTTTGTTCACCCCACTGAATTAAAGCTGAAAGTCTGCACTACAACTGCATCTGTGTTGTTTCATTTAAAATTCATTGTGGTAATGTACAGAACCAAAATTAGAAAAAAGTTGTCTCTGTCCAAATATTTTTGGACCTAACTACAAATCGTAGTATTCTAAAATGTTTAGAAAGTTGTCATATCATGAATATAATGTATTCTTTACATGTCTTGGTTATGTATTATGTGGTGATTACTGTCTGTTTAAAGCCTTTTTAAAAAGCATGTAGCGATTAACGACAGGGAACATTTAGAATGTGAAGCATTTAACATGCTACTTTAGTTATAGTGGGGTTTAACTTCAGCCTATCTTTCTTTTCATAACTTTAATTTCGCAATTTCGACTTTAATTTTGTCATTTATTTTGTCATTAAAGTAGAACGTTGTAAACTTCATCTTAAAATCGATTTTTAATTTGCTCCAGTTTCTTAAACACCTGGAGTCTCTCCTAGGTCCAATCTACCTGCATTACAATATTTTTAGTTTTGGTAAACATTTTTTCAGTGTACGGTACCATCATTTTTATAACAGTTGTAGAAATTGTCAAATGAAGGTAGAAAAATATGCAATGAGGAACAAAGATGAATATTAATAATTATCAATAATGAAATTAACATACCTAACAATTCATTTCAAGGTTTAATAATAGTAATCAACAATGGAAAGCTTTTGTTTAGGACAGAATATTTGATGTTCAGGAGCCTTCATCCTTCCTTAAAAATTAAATACAAGAACAGGTAGAATCTAAAAAGTGGACTGTATAGCCAAGAAGCAGCTCAGCCTTCACACTGAATTTGAGTCTTTTTCGTTTGAATTCACATTTTGTCAATATTAAAAGCATGGAAATTTTAGGCTTTCTATTTTTTATTCCATGTCAAACCACACTTCAGTTTTTACATAAAAATCATTAAAAAGTATTTGTCTTACATAAGAAAAGCTAAGACGCATCCACCCAGACCCCACTGTGCATTCTGCCTAACACAGGTGGCTGCAAAGGACTTTGATCAGGTGGTGGCACAGAACACCACCACAGAAAAACTGGAAAAGAAAACTGAGGAAGGTAAAGAATAATAAAGATTGAAGATTCATATCTAGTTTATTAAGGGTGGAACTAAATTATAGTTACAAAAAGGTGTGTGTTTTTTAATATATATAAATGATCTACGATGTGGGCGGCACGGTGGCGCAGTGGGGTAGCGCTGCTGCCTCGCAGTTGGGAGACCTGGGGACCTGGGTTCGCTTCCCGGGTCCTCCCTGTGTGGAGTTTGCATGTTCTCCCCCGTGTCTGCGTGGGTTTCCTCCGGGCGCTCCGGTTTCCTCCCACAGTCCAAAGACATGCAGGTTAGGTGGATTGGCGATTCTAAATTGGCCCTAGTGTGTGCTTGGTGTGTGGGTGTGTTTGTGTGTGTCCTGCGGTGGGTTGGCACCCTGCCCAGGATTGGTTCCTGCCTTGTGCCCTGTGTTGGCTGGGATTGGCTCCAGCAGACCCCCGTGACCCTGTGTTCGGATTCAGCGGGTTGGGAAATGGATGGATGGATGGATGGATCTACGATGTCAGTGAGGGTTTTTCTGATTCTCCATAACAGATAGACATATTATAAGGAATATGATTTAAAGTTCAAATTCAGTAAAAAAAAGAAAATCTCAATATATTGTAGAATTGAATCCAAATTCTTAATATATTGCAGAACATTTAAATAATGCAGTATTATTGTTTTGGACCCAGGTATTAGGGTATTAATGTGTTGTGGGGTCCATGTCAGTCCTCATCCCAGTCATCTGGAATTAGTGTTTCTAAAACTTAAACTGAAATTCCTCCTTTCAAAAATGAAAATCCTGTTCATTCACACATAGAGGCAGGGAATGTACAGGTTAACATTCCTAGGTATTTTTGTAACTTATCATTCAAAATATTAAAGATCCTCGGTAATTATCTGGCTTGTTAGAGGTTATATATGATTGCTTTCTTTCAAGTAAAAAAAATGCATTTGAAATATTAAAATAGTGTGAATGGAATTTGGCATGGCTATCTGAAAATGCAAGGTACTGTGTTTTTATGTTGTCTGAATTTAAATAAAGTTCATTTGTCACCTGACATTCACTGTGTCGTCTGATTCACTGCTGCTTCAGTGTGTGTAGTGTTTAAGGGCCTAGCACACTGAGAAATAAGCAATAACTCGCAGCATTTGGGAAGTAACTACTTTATGTTGATTCGATTTTTGTTTAAATATTAACTATTAATGATATGTCTTACCTTAATTTTTCATATTTGGACTTTTTTGTATTTATTTTTTAGATTGGAGAAATTATTTGAGCCTAATCTTGTTCTGTCAGCAGGTATAGCCCAGCTATTCTCTCTAACCTTCAGTCAGTGGTTTGTTTAGATTGGGGGTGTTAGATTGAACTGAAGACACAGTCAGATCTATTAGTGTATTATTGCTTAAAAAAATTAAAGTAATCAATCTACCCATCATTAAGCCTGCTTAATACTAATTTAGGGTAATTCCAGATATCTCTCATCTTGTCCCAGCAGCATTTATAATAAACTTGCTTTAGAGAGTAGACATTGTCAAAGAACCTGGTATTTTCTTAGCAGTATAACTCCTTCAGTAATCTTTATTTAAAGATGTATTCATGTATGCAGTGCAAAACACACAAAATCACAAGTTCTTCAAAGTATTTTTTGTTTTTTCTTTTAGGTCCTACCTGTCATTAATACCTGTCCCTAAACACTAATATACTTTTAAAGATCACCCACACATTTAGGAGGCTTAGGTAAGTATTTTGTATTATAATATTGCAAATACTTTTTTTCCCCTAAGTGAATACTTTTAATAATTAAGTAATTTCATTGACTATCTATTGTTTATTTAATTTTTTTTCTGGGTAGGCAAGTGTGTTATGTTGGGCACCTCCGTTTCAGTAGTTCTGGTCTCTAGAGGGTGCTCTTGATCCAAACTTAAATGCTGCCTGTGAGGAAAAAATAAGTAACAAAAAGAATCTATTCCTTTGCACAAGAGTTTTATTGGGTCAGTATGTAAGTATGTCCAGTACCTCTGTATCAATCAGATTCTACATATGTTCTACCTGCTAGTTTACAGCTGCTTGGTGTGTATCATTCACGTTACTTCTTTCACCATGCCTCAACATACACTATCAGTCAAATGTTTGGGCTCACTCCGAAATTTTCAATGTTTTTGGTAGAAATTGAAACCTTTATATCAGGATATGATTAAATTGATTTAAACGTACAGCCAAGACATTCCTAGTGTTGCTAATAACTACTACTTCTTGAAATTATTTTAAAATCATTATTCACATCATTAGCCCCATTTTTAGCAGTCATTCCTTCAGTATCCTAATGTTCAATTCCTTTAGGTTATCCTTAGTAATTTGAAATGCTAATTGGTTATTAGAGAAACCTTTGTAGGTACATTAGCACCACTGTAACCTCTTATTCTGTTCATTTCAGATTCAAGATACTGGCATTCCTGAAAGTTAAATTCTGGGTTCAAAAATGTCCAAAATGAAACTGCTTTTTCAAGAAAATGTCAGTCTATTGTTTTTTGCAGAATGAAGGTTATTCTGTGTGACAGACTGACAAGAAATCATATATCCTGTCTTTAAGTTGAGCATTCCACTGTTACATAAGTAAACAGTAATACTGTGGATCTTTATTTGTAAAATGCTTTGAAAATGTTACAATAGAAATAGTACATTATCTTAATAGCTTTAGATACTTTCAGGATATTTCAAAGGATCAGTGCTTCCAGCATGTAGACACTGACTAAAGCTTGGCCACCTCTGTATTATTATTGCCCAAAATAAAAAAAGAAATGCAGTATCCATTAAACAAATGTGAATGAATTTATAACAAGAACACTCTTGAATCTAAAACAAAAAATATTAATTTGGATGCTTTTTATTACAAGTAGAGGTACACCATCAAGACTTTTGTGGAGTATTTTGATCACTGATCATTGATTACTTTAACAGAAAACCTATTGATTTTATCAGTTTTTTGAAACTTTCTATTCGCGTATGTCAAATATATAATTCAAACATATTGTGGCATGGTGACATATATTATTTTAAGCACTGACTAAAATAGACTTTGGAATGCCCAGAGAAATAAAAGAAAATTTGTCCATTCCATCCTCTGGAGCTTTTTTTTAACACTTCCTGGGGAAATTCCAGACTCTCCTAGGCCATCTGAGACGTATAGTCTCCCCGACCTTTCCTGGATCTATACAAGGGTCTTCTCTCGGTTAGCTGTGCCTTTTATACTTCCCATGGGAGGTGCCAAGATGGTCTTCTAACTATTGAGTAAGAGAAGCAGTGGTTCAATTCTGAAACTCTGCTGCATTGCTTATGTCCTCACCCTATCAGGCAGAGTTAGTCCAGCAGCGTTCCACAGGAAGTTTGTTGTTCTTACTGACTCGCATCAGTTTAATTAAAAAAATAAAAAAAAAATTAAATTATGTTATCTTGGGCCTTCATTGATGGCATAGAAGGAATGGTGACTCAGAACTAATATGTTTTGGTACTGTAATATTTATATTGTAGCCTCACTGTCAAGTGAACATTGTTATGTCATGGCTCCTTTTCCCACTTTTATATTGAAGCTTTATTGTACATGCATATTACATATAAACAAAAAGGTAAGAATCTGTGATTTCAAGAACAGTGAAGAAAGTTCATTTTTTTTCTTCATAATAAACTTGGCTGATGTTAAAGCATTATTTTATGTGAAAGTAGTGTAATGGCTGTGAAAAGTACCATTGTGACTATTATGGTTTGCGCTGGGTAACTACAAAACCACACTATCTGTGGGAGAGAAAGGCTAACAAAAACTTCTCCATTTCACCCTCATCCATTACCCTTAATCAATAAACACCAACAGATAGTATAAAAACCAGACGGTATGTTACACTGTATTAGAAGGAGAGTGAATGATAGAGACAACAACAACAAGTAGTAGTCTTTTACACATAGGTAATGATTTATACATAGAAACAAAAAAGCTGTTTACACCTCAGTCCATTTATGTTCTTACTCAGTTATGAATAACAAGGGGGCTTCGCTCGCCTACCCCCGGCGTTTTGAACCCGTGCCCGCTGGGCAGCTGTAGTTTCAGACGCGCGTTGTAGGAGTCTGCGTTGTTTTGAACCCGTGCTTGCCCTGCTTCTGCGGTTTGAGACGCGCATTGTAGGCGTATATCCGTCAGTCTAGCTCGTTCGGTTTGAACCCGTGCCCGCTTTGCCTCCGCAGTTTCAGACGCGTGTTGTAGGCGCCTGCGTACATTGATCGTATCCAGGTGGGTCGCATTCGGCGTTTTGTACAATCCCAAGCAGCATATTATTCCTAACTTCACTCCGCAGTAGTGCCACGCACAATATGGCGGTGACGCCTGCGCCTTCACTACGCAGTAGTGCCACTCACAATATGGCTGCGACGCCTGCGCCTTCCGTATTATGTCGGGTTTTACCATGCTGTAGGTAGGTGCCTTTGCCTTTCGTACTTTCCCGCGCCTTCCGACGCGCGATGTAGGCGCCTGCACCTTCCGGGTCTGCCTCCACTGTGTGGTGTGGACATTTAACTGTCGTTTTTTCTGCTTTTATATTCTGTATCTCGCTGTGCATGTGTTTCGTGCCTAGGTTTTTTTGAAGCTGTTGCATTCCAGTTTTCATCATCTGTAACCTGCTCTCCATGTGTTTGGCCCCGTTCTTTAACCTCTTTATGACGTTTTACTTTGTTTTCTACTCTGTGTTTTATTTCTGACCTCGCTTTATCCTGCTTTTGTTTCAGTGACACCTGGTCCGTGGTGATTATATTCTCCCTTTTTCGAGTACTAATTTCCATTTGTTTGCGATACTGTGATCTTTACTGTACTGTCAATAATGCATCACTGTAATGTGATCCACTTATGCTGTATAGTTTGGACGTGTGAGGATGACGTACGTTTAATACGGAGCGTCCGCCCGTGTCACTCTGGGGCCCCCCACTGTTAATACGGAGCTTCTTCCGTACTATCATGCGGTGCATTGTGGACCACTGCGGACTCCGTGGTGTTTCCCGTTTCACTTTGTAGCTCGGTCAGTCAAGCGGTTTCTTTTTGGAGCCGTGCCTGCCTGGTTTGCGGCATGTCAGACGGTTCGTAGTCTCTCCCGTTTCACTCTGGGGAGGGGGGCTTTGTGTGGCGCCTGCGCACTATGTCTCCTGCGTCCATATCCGGTTTACCATTCTCGGTTAGTAATATGGATGATACAGTGGAACCTCGGTTCATGACCATAATTCGTTCCAAAACTCTGGTTGTAAACCGATTTGATCGTGAACCAAAGCAATTTCTCCCATAGGATTGTATGTAAATACAATTAATCCGTTCCAGACCTTACGAACTATATGTAAATATATATATATTTTTTTAAGTTTTTAAGCACAAATATAGTTAATTAAACCATCGAATGCATAGCGTAAAGGAAACTGAATGTAAAAACATTGAATAACACTGAGAAAACCTTGAACAACAGAGAAAACTAACACTGCAATAGTTCGCGCTATAGTGCTACCAACCACTGGCTAAAAACACTTTTTTTTAATGAGTTTTAAGCACAGGGAAAAAAATGAACATTTGAAAAAACCCGTAATTTAATAAACCACCAAGAAAAGTAACATTGCAACAATGCACGGTACGAACCAATCGCTGTAAACAGAAGTGAAAACAAAATCAAGCCCAGTGCATTCTTTAACTGCCTTCCTACCTTATGCGTCCAGCCCTCTCTCTCGCGCTGCCTGTGTGTGTGTGCGTCTGTCTCTCGCGCTGCCTGTGTGTACTTGTCTCTGTCTCTCTTGAGCTGCCTGTGTGTGTGCGCGTCTGTCTCTCTCTCTCGCGCTGCCTGTGTGTGTGTGTGCGTGCGTGTGTGTGTGTGTGTCGCACTCTCTCTCTCTTGCTCGCTGCACAGGGAGAGACTGAACATGTACAAACCGAAAGGGAAACTGGCTTGTTCTTATACCGAGTGTGTGGTCGTGAACCGAGGCAAAAGTTTGTCGAACTTTTTGGTCGTAAACCGATTTGTACGTGTACCGAGACGTTCGTAAACCAAGGTTCCACTGTACCTAGAATCAGCAAAAAAACTGTAGAAAGTCTGTGACTCTAGACAGGAAAGGGGCATTTTAAAAGCCTGATATATAAAATAGACGGCTCTTTCCAGAATCCACAGATGCAGAAAGTGAACAGCACAGCCAGTGAGCTCTTCAGAAGTGCAGTCCCATTTGCCTGTACTGTGCCTCTCATGTTATATTTCACGTTGAATCATTGAACTGCAAACCTCAATCAGTGACTGCCTTAATCCATTTCAGAGTTTTCAAATTGCCCTTGGTCCGTGAAGTACTCGTTCAGATAAGAAATGGTGTTCTTGGTATTAAAGACTCTCCTTGACAGGATATGAGTATGCCTTCTCCCTCTCTCTCTCCTGGATATGACCATGTCACTGTTCTTGAAGGATATCCTGCTTTTCAAACAAGCCACTTTTTTGGTGCATCTGGTGCTGACAGTTTCTTCCGTGGGCTTACATTGCTACCAGGATGAAGCACATTCTGCTTAAACGTACAGGCCATTCTTGTATTTCTTAGAATGTTGCAATCTTACTTCAAGCAAACAAGCCTTTTATCAACTGGCAATAGGGAGTTGCTACAATACACTGTGAACATCTATCTGTATTTATCATATTATTTTTGGGTGCAAAACTACTTAATTTTACAAATATCCCTAAAAGAAGGTGTAGATGAGAGCAAACTGTAGCATCTAGGCTGCATATCTTGATCATATTTGATTCACAAAATTAATACTTCCATTCTTCAGTTCATTTACTGATACTGCTCAGCCCAGTTTTAGTTTGGGAGAGTAAGGCCGCAGGTAAGCCATGTCAGATGTGAGATAGAAAGAAACCCTAGGTTATGGCGGGGCACACTCACTAAGTTTTCACAGAATAAATCTTCTTCCTCATACCTGTTTCCTCTCTTGTTTTTGTGAGAAAAAAGAAGACTTTTGCTGCAAGGGACCTCACTATTCACAGTGTGAGAGCAGTCTACTTAAAGGCACAATATTTATTCATGATTTGTAAAACGACTACACCTCCACATGCAAAAGGGATATTCTATTCAGACAGAAGACCTCACTGTTACAGTGTGATCAGGGATGTTAAATGAATCCTCCAGATCTGATTGGTTTTTGAAGAATTTTTTTATAAACTGAAGAAAAAACTGGATGGAAGTACATAATGAAGCAAAATTGAACTCTGCACAGCTGCCATACTTCACTGCCAAATCTCTGCCTCCTTAAATGTAACAGCAGAGCAGATTTGTTGTTTTATATGAAATACCTCATTATGTTTGACTGAGCCCAGTGTGTTAGTGTTTGCTCCTGCTTGTGTTGTTCAGCTCCCGTTCTTCAAATAACGCTTTGTGTTTTGTGGCTTTTTGAACTGACTTCTTGTTAAAGGTTTTTGCTCCTGGGAATGTGGTATTTGATTTTATATAGTGTATGATCATGATTTTGTTCCATTTTAAATTGTCTTTTTGAAGCAACCTTTTGTTTTTTTCAATTTTGAATCTTTTCTTGTTTATAATTGTAAATATTTTTGAATTTTAATATTATTGTAACAAGGACAATTTTGCTATTTGGTCCATTTGTTTTCACAGTTCTCCTCCACCTTGTAGGATTAATAGACTTTGCCCTGTTTAAGAGTATGGGCTTCAAGCCTGCTTAGGAGTTTCAGGGTCAGGCCTACTTAGCCATGTAAGGTTTCCTCAAGTATTATGAGCCCTGAATTCAAAACAAGACCATGTCATTTGATTGAATATCCTGGCAAAAAAAAAATCCACACACCTTTTATCACTTTTGTGTTTGTTTTTTATTACATCTCATTCATCCTTTGAAAACATGCTTATTTGGTGACAACTTAGACTAGAGGTCCCTGTTTAATGGTTGTTCTGTGGTAAAACGTTTTAACTTATTGCAGCAAGCAAACATCAACAGTGATGGAAAATGGCTGCCATGCTTCTGATTTCTTTTTAAAGAGTTTAAAACTGTAATTTTAAGAGCTTTTCAGAGCTGGCAGTTTTCTTTAGCTGAGTCAGTACATGGTGTCACAGTCTACGTATAGCTAACAATGACACAGAAGTATATTTGTCACTCGCTGCATAAACCAAGAATGGCATAGCGTAAAAATCATTGGCAGTATGCAACAACGGAAAAGAAAGGTTTAAAAGACTTAAATTATAGTAGTCATGCATCTTAATCCTCAACTCTTCACCCACTCCCATTGCACTTAAATAATGTCCTATGTCACAAATTAAGCTGGGTCTTGCGGGACTATCCTTGTGATCTTGGTATGCACCAGCACCACAAATGCGAGGTTTTGGGACTGTATGCCTGCTTAAAGTTCTGGTATTTGTAATTGTAAGTGTGCAGTCTGCCTTTTAGAGAATTTAAAATCTGTGCCTTTAAGTTGGCGTGCCTTTTCATATGACAATGTGGTATCTTTATTTGAAGTTTAGTCTATCAAAGAAGTTGACCTTTATAAAACTGGAAAGCTGTTGACACAGAAGAGAACCAGTCCTTTAAAGTAGTTTTTGGAGTAGTAACGTGTTGTGGGAGACAAACCTATACACCAGCCTCTTTTTCCATCAAATAAAGGGCAGCTTCAAAGGACCACACTATACAGTGGAACCTCGGTTCACGAACGTCTCGGTACACGTACAACTCGGTTTACGACCAAAAAGTTTGCCAAACTTTTGCCTCGGTTCACGACCACACACTTGGTATACGAACAAGCCAGTTTCCCTTTCGGTTTGTGCGCGCCGATGATTTCCGCACGTGTTGCATTGTTCTCGGTCAGACGTGCCTGCTTGCACATGCGTGCTTTTGCTGTGAAGTCTTTGTGCTCTATTTCATTTCCCTTCCAGTTCGTATGTGCCGATTACTGTATTTAAGCACGTGTTCAGCTTCTCCTGTTCATTGTTCTCAGTCAGACGTGCGTGGTTTACCTGTGAACTCTTTGTGCTCTACAGTATTTCGTGTGCTTTTGCAGTTAACCATGGCTTCTAAGCAAGTGAAGAGTGGTGAGAAGAAAGTGTTGCAATGTTACTTTTCTCTTTTTTCAAATGTTCATTTTTTTCCCTGTGCTTAAAACTCATTTAAAAAGAGTGTTTACAGCGATCGGGTTGTAATGCTATTAGCGTGAACTCCTGTAATGTTAGTTTCTTGGTTGGCTTTTAAATAAAGTTCGGATTTGTTTAAATGTTCCTTTTTTTTCCCCCTGTGCTTAAAACTCATTTAAAAAAAGTGTTTATACAGCGATCAGATTGTAAGGCTATAGCGCGAACTGCTGCAATGTTAGAGAGAGAGAGAGGGGCTCACGTGAGAGAAAGAGGAGAGAGAGGAGAGAGGGCTCACGTGCTGCTGAGAGTGAGTGAGTGGGTGAGTGAGAGAGAGAGAGAGAGGGCTCACGTGCTGCTGAGAGTGAGTGAGTGAGTGAGAGAGAGAGAGAGAGAGAGGGCGCACGTGCTGCTGAGAGTGAGTGAGTGAGAGAGAGAGAGAGAGAGAGAGAGAGGGCTCACGTGCTGCTGAGAGAGAACAAGCCCTGATGAGATACAGCGATCAGATTGTAAGGCTATAGCGCGAACTGCTGCAATGTTAGAGAGAGAGAGAGGGGCTCACGTGAGAGAAAGAGAGAGAGAGAGAGAGAGGGCTCACGTGCTGCTGAGAGTGAGTGAGTGGGTGAGTGAGAGAGAGAGAGAGAGGGCTCACGTGCTGCTGAGAGTGAGTGAGTGAGAGTGAGAGAGAGAGAGAGAGAGGGCTCACGTGCTGTGCTGCTGAGAGTGAGTGAGTGAGAGAGAGAGGGAGAGAGAGAGAGAGAGGGCTCACGTGCTGCTGAGAGAGAACAAGCCTGCGCGTGCAGCTGAGCAGGTAGCCTGGGTATTTGTGTCAGTGTTATTCAATGTTTTTACATTAGTTTACTATTACACTGTGCATTCTATGGTGTAATTAACTATATTTGTGCTTAAAAATCTTTAAAAAAAATATATTTACATACAGTTCATACGGTCTGGAACAGATTAATTGTATTTACATACAATCCTATGGGGGAAATTGCTTTGGTTCACGACCAAATTGGTTTACAACCAGAGGTTTGGAACGAACTATGTTTGTGAACCGAGGCTCCACTATAAGTATATCACATCTACACCTGCACATCCACAATTTATAGTATCATGTAACAATCTTCTTTTGAAGAAAATGTGGAATATAGATGATGAATAGTGGGTAAATGTTTGTTTTCTGTCATAATTTGTTTTATAATAAACTTTTTTAACTACATTATCTTCCTAATCTTTTGTGTTTTTCAGTAGTCTGTGAGCATCCCAGACATATGGAATTTGTACAGAAACATCATCACATACATGGCACTGAAAGTTGAAAGTACATTTAATAATATAGTATCTCCAATAGATTCCAAAAACTTTAGCAGATGGAGCTACTCTGATATGGATAAAGATGGCCTGGAGCGGGTCTTTGGAGTAAAACACTTCCATAATGAATTCAAGAACTGCTTTAAAACAACTGGAGATCATCTTTCAGAAGAATCCATTCACATGACAGGCTTTGAAAAGTCAGAACAGCAAGCAAGGCAGAAAATGGCAACATCTAGTCTACCCTCTTGCATCCAATCTATACAGAACACTACATATAAAGCAAGAAAGCCATTCTGTGAGAGAGTCATCAGTTGTAAAGAGGCTACTCCCCATGTCAAAAGAGAATTGTTTCCATCCTTCAGAGATGAGGTATCAATCATTTTATAGAAAGACCTTTCTGAAACAATAGAAAAAAAACGTTTGGGAAAACTGTAGCTGTAAATGGTAAATCCCTGTTGTTATTATTATTGGTTTATACGGGCAGTGTATGCCATGTACAAATTCAGTTGGTATAGAACATCTGTTGTTTGTACAAATTTCTCATTAAAACACAAAATGAGTACAACACATTTCACTGCTTGATGACCTCACCAGCTTCTGTAATTCATACAGATACCACCCTATTGGGCTATGCAAAGTGAATTTTCACTTTATACTAAGCTGTCTTTATCACAGTGGACATAGCTTTTCTAGTATACTGCAGAGGATTTACTTGCCAGAAGGCATTAACATTTCTCCCCTTTACAGACATGTTTAAATAGTGAGTCTGGGTTTTCCTTGTCAGTGGTTTATATATTTCAAGCTAACTTGAGAACAAATGTAGACCCAATTATGGAAAGTGACTTCCTTCCATTACTAGTTGCATCTACTTAGCATAGATATTATCATGTCCAGCTGTAGTATTTTCAATAAACAGATGGCTGTAGCAAGATTTTTCATTGAAACTTATAGTCCTTTCTCCAAGCCACATGATTCAAACTGTTATCATAAATAATTTAATAATATTTATTAATCTATTGTTTTTTCTGTTTAAGGAATTAATAGATGAAAGTGAATATCCGCTATCTTCTAAACATCATCACTTGTCGTCTAAGGACAATACTAAAGATAATGTTACTGTATTCCATGAGCACAACAGTCCTTTAAGTACCAATGAGATAACATTTTTAGCTGAAGATCTACAGTCTTTGCATGTACCTTCTAATAGGAGGGTAAGCTACAGATCTGTCTCTAGTTCCCATATTGCATACAACCAACTAAAACCCAGGTTTGTTCCTCGACCTCATGCAACTGAAACATCCAGTTTTCAAGCTCATATACCTACTTGTCAGACTCGTGTTGGAAGATCTCTTCCTGCAAGATTTTATGAATCTCTTGACTTTCAACGTCAGATTGAGATGTCACCTTATCAAGCTGAATACTGGGCCTGTGCAATACCCAAAACTTTACCTCCAACTTACGATCGACAGTCTCCTACTTGGGATCCAAATGAAGAGTATCAAGCATTACTGGACTACACCTATCCACTGAAATCCAATTATACAAATTCTAAAAATAAACCGACTAGAGAGAACTTTGAATGTGAAGCACTACAGCAGGACTCTGGTGTAGAACTTGACAGTTTCAGTCATTCATTTAGCAACATAATGAGATCAGTAAGTACTACTTATCCAGAAAATGAATCACCAAGTAATGTAAGCCTCAGTTTGGACAGAAGAAGTCCAGGAAGAACTCATAGTTGTCATTCTACAAGTGTGGACTCTGATGAACCATCATTTTGTACACGCTATTTTGTAAATGCTGATTTACCATCATTATACTTTAGCCCATATTCAAGGGGCACTGCTGATAAGGTTGAGGAACACTACACAAATTGTTCCTACATGGAATCAGATCAAGAAAACCAAGATGACTGCAAAGTATCAAATCCAAAATATATCACATCTACACCTGCACATCCACAGTTTATAGCATCATGTCCTATTCTTCCTTTGAAGAAAATGTGGGATGTCGATGATGAATATCTTTCTCTACCTTTAACTTTAAAAGAACTTGAAACATTATCTGAGCAACTGAAGACGATATCTGGACAGATTAATAAAACTGATAATACAACATTTGAACAGCCTTTTTTTGAGAAAGAAGACACAATGTCATCATTTTTTCCAGATACTGAAGTTAATTCTAAGAATATCTGGACAATAACCAGTGATAATGCTGCAGGTGCTGATACCCAATATAACACAATAAAAGCAAAGGACCAATTTAAACCAAACAAAGATTTCATTAATGCTGAGAACAAAAGCACGACAAGCAAAACCAACATATTTTCAGCACTTAAGGGAGAACTTGATGAAAGACCTTTCTTTGAAGGATCTGCTGAGATGAAGGACTCACTTACACAAAATATCCAGGTACCTTATTTCATCCCCTTTCTCAGCTATTTACCACTAAATGAAGTGGCAATTCAGAATTAGGTCTGTAAGTGGGAATAAAATTGGTTCAAACACCAGAAGAAAAGTTTAATGGTGAGTGAACCCGTATCAGAATTAGGTGACGATAAAAGTGGTGTCCGTCAGGGATTAGGGCTGGGTATTCTGTACTTTTTAATATACCTAAATGATCTAGATAAGAAAATAATCAGTAAGCTGGTTAAGTCTACAATGATACCAAACTAGGTTGAAGGTTGTTTTAAATAAAAAAATGGAATGTTAGTTATTTTCCTCTGATACTTGAACTGATTTATTTTATTATCTATCCATGATTTTTATACATGTAATTTGTCTACATTCTACACAATGGTAGAATAATAAATAAAATGTAGTAATATGCTTTCTCTATATAGGCATTTTGCTGTGAGTTAGAGCAACTAATTCAGTGGCTGTACCAAGTGGCAGAAAAAATAGACAGCTGGAATCCACCAAAAGCAAACCCTGATAGCATCAGTTCTTCCCTTAACGAATATAAGGTAAAAAATGTCTTTTCAGTTTTAAGGTAAAAGTAATGGTCTTATCTATAGCCCAAAGAACTTTTGATGTCATCATAGGGACAGATTTCCTGTATTTGAGATAAGTAATGTTGATTTGTGGAAGTGGTAATATATTTGTAAAAATTAGAAACATGAAAGTATAAAACTTTAAAATATAACACTAGGTCTCTGCTTTACAATGAAGAGATTTTCTGCTCTGAACTAACTAAAACTATTAATCTTGGGTTCTTGGGTATGTTTCATTATATTGGTTTGTCTTTACAAAAAAAAAAACTCACAAAACAGAAAAAAAAGTAACTTTAGTGAGCCTAGAAAAGCAAAGATTACCATCTGGGATGCCCAGCTAGCCCTTGTGTTTGTTAAAGGTGCAATAACATATCATAAATTTGGGGTAAAAAAGCATTTTTCAGTGTGGTGGCATAACTTTTAATGTTCTTTAAAAGATTGAAAATAAATAGTTGGATTAAAACTTGCCCAGATTTATAAACTAAAATGTTGTGCCTTGTATTTGCTGGGAAAGGCTCCAGCTACCCTGCCACCCTGCTCAGAATAGAGCAAGTTTAGAAAATGGATGGATAGATTCAGCTATATCGAAATCATGCATTGTCAAATCAAAGGTTAAAAGATGATATTCCACTGAATATAACGTACATTCTGTTCATTTATACGTCAAAAAATAAAAACCACACTTTATAGTCATAAATAGAAGGGTGTTTTTTCCCCAGCAGCAGTAAAATGGGTATATTTAAGGTGTTTTTTTTTTTTTCTTTAATTTTCTTTTCTGGCTGTTCATATGGGACAGCTGTGGATACAGTGCTTGGGGAAAAAAATACAAGCAAAATATTAATTACATTTTGTTTTTTTACCATAACACAGTGGCTCAGGCACTTCACAGATCCCACACCCAGGGTTTCAATTCAATGAATAATTGTTGTTAGTGCAGAATTTGCATGCTGTTCCACTGTCTGCATGGATTATTCTTCGGTTTCAGTGTCTTACTTCTCTCATGTCCAAAGATGTGTCACTTACGTTAACTGGCAATTCTGAACTGACACAGTGTGAGTAAGGGCAACTACAGTAATCCCTCCTCCATCGCGGGGGTTGCGTTCCAGAGCCACCCGCGAAATAAGAAAATCCGCGAAGTAGAAACCATGTTTATATGGTTATTTTTATATTGTCATGCTTGGGTCACAGATTTGCGCAGAAACACAGGAGGTTGTAGAGAGACAGGAACGTTACTCAAACACTGCAAACAAGCATTTGTCTCTTTTTCAAAACTTTAAACTGTGCTCCATGACAAGACAGAGATGACAGTTCCGTCTCACAATTAAAAGAATGCAAACATATCTTCCTCTTCAAAGGAGTGCGTGTCAGGAGCAGTGACTGTCACAGAGATAGAGAGAAAAGCAAACAAATCAATAGGGCTGTTTGGCTTAAGTATGCGAAGCACCGCGGCACAAAGCTGTTGAAGGCGGCAGCTCACACCCCCTCCGTCAGGAGCAGACAAAGAGAGAGATAGAGAGAGACAGAGTTTGTTTTTCAAGCACAAATCAATACGTGCCCTTCGAGCTTTTAAGTATGCGAAGCACTGTGCAGCATGTCATTTCAGGAAGCAGCTGCACAAAAGATAGCAACGTGAAGGTAATCTTTCAGCATTTTTAGACGAGCATCCGTATCGTCTAGGTGTGCGAACAGCCCCCCTGCTCAATCCCCCTACGTCAGGATCAGAGAAAGTCCGCGCAAGAGAAAGAGAAAAGTAAGCTGGGTAGCTTCTCAGCCATCTGCCAATAGCGTCCCTTGTATGAAATCAACTGGGCAAACCAACTGAGGAAGCATGTACCAGAAATTAAAAGACCCATTGTCCGCAGAAACCCGTGAAGCAGCGAAAAATCCACGATATATATTTAAATATGCTTACATATAAAATCCGCGATGAAGTGAAGCCGCGAAAGGCGAAGCGTGATATAGCGAGGGATTACTGTATGCCCAATGCTGGCAAGATAGGCTGTAGTCCCCCACAATCCTGAATTGGTTTAAGCAAATTAGAGAGTGTTCTGTTTATGGCATTTATTATATTTCTTTATTGTAATATCAGATAGTATGCATTTCATGAAATATATATTTTGGTTACACTTTGTTCTACACACCTGTTTTACTATGACTTGCACCTACCACCTCCAAATTTTAAAAATTACGTAATAACATGTATTTATCAGGAAAAACCTTCCAAACTTTATAAAGAAAGGCATTGCTGCAGGTGCAAGTTTATACTCTAGAAAATCAAAAGCATTGTGTGCACTCCACATACTGCAGCTGTATTGATAAGTGTAGACTGGTACAGGAGCAATATGGTCCTACACAGACCTCTTCTGGAGAGCTTACTTTGACCTTCAGCTTCTGGCCAGCCAAACAGTAGCCTCCTAAATACTAAACAATAAATTTCATGCTAATGGTCATTTATTATGAGGTAGTGTTTGAGCGGCCCTCAATTAACATCAGATGACACTGCACATTGTTTTATGCATTATTTTGACTCTGTTTGTGTAGGCTCACTCCACATGCAGTGTCTATTCTATGTGGAGTCCAGAGCCTTGCTGGTCAATTGATTGGTGACTTTAAACTGGCCAGATGTACAGTAAATGAATAAGTGAGTGTGGCTTAAGTCCAATAAAGTATCACATCCAGGGTTAGTTTCTACTGATTACTGCTATAATAAGCTTTATCTTATAGTGATCTTGGAACTGATGAACTGAGTACAGAAATGGATGAAATTGAACGAATAAATGTCAGAAAAGAAAACTGCAAAACTTTTAATTAAACTAAACATGAATTAAATAACGTCTCTTCTGAATTTCTACACTTGTATCATCCCCTTTCAAATCTGTTAAAGTACATTTGATTTGAAATATAGTGCAGACTGGAGTGAAAGATACGGACAATACAGCTCAATACAGAAAACGTATTTTAGGAGAGTGCAGCTGGTATAGGTTTGCGCAGAGTGATAAATAATGGAGAAAGAATTCATCTGATTACAGGAAACCAGAGGTAAAAGCCACACTGTTCTGTGCTAAGTGACAGTGATCACAGCATGCTTTGTCTGTAAGACTGGAACTTGAAAGTGCTATTTAGATGTTGGTAATTTGTGTTTATAATAAACACTTGATCATAGTATAGTTAAAAAAAATAAAAAATAAAAAAAAAAACATCTAATCAAGAATTCATTTAGTTTTACTTGATTGTCTTCATAGTGAAAAAGTCTACCAGTTAAATACTTGCCCACCTCTCACTCTACACTCCTTGCAGCCCTGCTGTTTACACAGCTTTAAATATCATCCTGGGGTCACTTTTGACAAGAATTCCCACTTGCGGTCCCTGGTGGCCCTGCTGCCTATTCTATTTCAGCACCTTTAATGAATCATATTTCCAGAGCTGCTGTTTAATTACCCATCCATATTACTAACCGAGAATGCTAAACCGGATGATGGATGCAGGCACATCCGGCAATGGGCCGTAGCTGCAAAAAGACGTACTGCGCAGGCGCAAAAAGAGTCCGCGAGAGTCGGCTGAGGAGCCGAGAAAGGCGGACAAAAGAGGGTGAGAGAGGTGGACAAGACCACAGAAAAAAGGAGTGAGCACAGGAAAAATGGAGAAATGAGGCGCAAAGAGCACCGAAAAAAGGAAAAGGCACATAAAAAAGTATTCAAACGCAAGCAAAGCACGAAACACATTGCACACGAAACTAGACCCAAAAAAAAAAAAAAAAAAAAAAAAGAGGCTTGCGCACAACAGCAAGGCACCCCCCCCCCCCTACAGGCACCGGACGGGACACACACCAAGAGGGGGATTCAACAAGCCCATGGAACACAAAAAAAAGAACACAAAACCACCCCACAGACCCTACAAGCAAGGGACGGGACACACACAAAGAGGGGGATTCAACAAGACACAGGAACACAAAAAGAAAGAAGACGCTCGCGCGACAACAATCCTCAACCCCCCCCACACACACACATCCATAAGAAGTGACACCCAAAGCCACATATTCTAAAGTGAACATCAACACCTTCACACTAGACAGCATAGGTGTCAGCATTGGTGGATCTCCTTACAATAAAGCACTATTAACCGTTCAACTGCAGAAAAGGAAACATATTAACAGTAACTGCGATCCTCCTTATTACTTATCCATATTTCGCATGCTGAGAAAGAAACACGTCATGAATACACGGTCACGGGTACAAAACGAAAAGGAAAGGATAACAGGAACAAACACACGAACACAAAAGAAACAACAAAATAGACGGCTATGCAGCATAGGTGGATCTCATTACAATAAGGCACTATTAACTGTTCAACCGCGCAGAAAAGGCTCCATATTAACAGTGAGTGCAATACTCCTTATTACTTATCCATATTTCTAAAAGAAAAAATGTCTTGACTCCAAAAACGCAAAGCTCAACTAAAGCTTCTAACTAACGATGTACCTAAAAGTAAAAACTTTATGAACTGCATTAGATCCTACAATAGTTCATTTGCTTTTGCATATACCGGAGTAAATATCAGGCCACCAAAAGGCAATGGCCCATACTGCTTTCGCATATGTGCACAAATACTGCATCGCATTGGAACAGTGCACCCTGAAACAAATCAACAACGCAAATATGCACAAATCTACATCCTAGATCCACATGACGCAAACTATCAATCAAAGTGCTGCATCGCAACAGGCACGGATTCAAAACGAAACACCTCCCGTCTCAGACATACGTTAATGGCAGCGAAGGCTACAACGGGCTTCTCACACAGCACAGGCAAATGGATTACAGCTCCAAAACAACACGTCCCAAATACTACACATGCAACAACGCGCCTCTCAAACGGCACAAGGAAAACATACACCAGGAAAATTCATTCGGATTAATGAATGTCATTTGCAATCATTGTCATTCAGTTCACTTCCCTGAAGAAACAACTGGCAATACAAGTTATACATTTACACGTTGTTGTCAAAAGGGTCAAATTAGACTGCCTTCTTTACATTCATATACTGAATATCTACAGAAGCTTATAACTGACGATGTACCTGAAAGTGAAATCTTTATCAACTGCATTAGATCCAACAAATCGGTATTCACTATGAACATTAACAGTGGCACTGCACGTGACATCCGCCTTGAAAAAATGTTGTTTATTGATGAATGTTCAATGGCATCCAGTCACTTACTCAACACCATTCATAAACTTCTACAAACGTTTATGAATAATAATATTCGATTTGGAGGAAAGGTACTTTTATGAGGAGGAGATTTTAGACAGTGATTAGCTATTCTTCCAAATGCCATGCACTCAGCTATTGTTCAGTGCACCTTAAAATACGCAGACAATTGGCATTGCTTTCAAAAGATACAGTTAGTAAAAAAGATACGATGTCCAGAACCAGATCATAACAATTGCTTATTACAACTGAGAGATGGTACACTCACCAATACAGATGGACTTCAGCCACATATTATTACAATTCCTCAAGCCTTTATCTGCGACGACTTAGTTACAGAGACATTTGGAACAGCAATCTCATTAGACCAAATGCCCCTTTTAACACAACGCACTATATTATGTCCAAAAAATATTAATGTGGAAAACATAAATACGCAAGTCATTCCATTACTTCCTGGATAGACACAACTCTTTCTAAGCTCTGATAAACTTGACTCTGATCACAACAATAACCATCTTAAATGACCTTACAAGTTCTGAGCTGGAATTACCTTTTACACTTAAACGGCGTGTACAAAGAAATTTTCAAATAAACCTTTACACTGTGCCACACACTTTATTGTTTGCTTTCTATTTGCATCATCTACACCGTCACACTATTCTATATCTCATTCATACATTGCGCTCTTTGTCATTCCCAACACCAGGGGCTGGCGAGCGAAGCGAGCAGGGGGCGGAGCCCCCTAGTTACTCTATATCTGAGGGACAGCTGGGACCTTTATGCACCACCCTGAGACTGTACCCTCTCAGTCCACCAGGGGGTGCTGTTACCATTGTCATCTCCTTCCTGCCCTTACTTTATTTAAGGCCAGGAATGCCTTACTGATGTTTGAATCAAACATCCTGTCTTCATTAGTGTTATCTGACCCTCTGTTCGATAACAATAATGACACCAGCTTTAATGTTGCAGTACTGTATATATACTTGGATGCATTAAGTACATTGCTTATCTTCATTCACACACACACACATGGGTACTCTGCAAGGTGGAATTGGACCATGCTAAGACTACATAGCTAAAGTTCTGAATCCAGCAGCATGAACCACTGAGTGGTTTGCTGAATTGCTTCATGGATGTAGTGTGCTGGTTATTGTCTGTGTGAAGTTGGTTTGTTCACTCTAAGTCTATGTAGAGTTTCTTCTGCATACTCCAGTTTCCTTCTCACATATCCCCAGACAGATAGATAGATAGATACTTTATTAATCCCAAGGGGAAATTCACAGATATGCTTGTTAGGTTAGTTATCACCTCTAAAGTGATCCCGTGTGAGAGTGGGTGTGGGCGTATGTCCATCCAAGTGGGCTCTGTGATGGACTGGTGCCTTGTCCAAGGCTTTTTTCTGCCTTGAGCCCAATATTGCAGGGATAGACACACCAACTGTAACACGGATCATGTTACTTTTTTTTTTTTCTTCTTGATTCATATTGTTTCTGTTTAAAATATGTTGTATATATTGATATTCTAATTTGCTTAAATGCAATTATTGGAATTGTAATTTAAAAAACTTCTGAGTCAAATTATTTAAAGTGTGTTTATTTAATGTTTAGAAATTTCAACAGGAAATTGAAGATCATGAGCCTTTGAGGTTATCTGTTTTGAAAACTGGCAAATTACTTCTAACCTGTATGAAATTAACATCTCCAGGTAGGACTGATACTGTTCTACATGATTTTATTATGTTAAGGTTTCTATGTTTTATGTACAGTATAGAATAGACCCACAAAATATGTTTATTTTAATTGAGCAGTCTTCAGGCTGTCACTACCGTCTCTATGTCCTGTCTATTTTGGGGGTGGGGGTTGGTGGGGTGGATCTCCAACTGTTCTTTAAACTGTGATTTGTTGTTTTGTTGCTATAAAAATAGCACTAAGTGCAAAGTGATCAAAAGTAATGCACCCATTTTTTCCATGGGCACTGGGAATGATGTAAAATATTTATTGTGCCAGTCTACACACCGGCATTACTGTAACTGGTAATTGTGAATGATTACAATGTCATAGGGTTCATTAGAGTGAGTTATTAGCTGCCAGGAAAGTGACAATTTAGACAGAATTTCTTTTGCCTTTCCTTTTCTGTAGAAGTCTGTATATTTCTATTCATCAGTAGAATAATTGATATGTCATGTTAGTCCTCTCCCTAAGCAGCAACAAAACAAATATGATTCCCAATAGACATTTCCATTGCTTCCTGGAAAAACAAAATAGACATCTGTATACCAGGTTTTATATTGTGGTAAATGTCTCCAGAAGTTTGTATTGGATGGGTGAAGCATAGAGAATCACTGATGGATCAAAACTCAACAAAGCCCAGTTTCTTTATAAGCAAAGCTAGTTAATTATGGTCATTACCTCTGATATTGCAGAATAGCACAAATGTTTTAGTCATTAGAAATAGACCTAACATATAAGACAAAAAAGAACAATGCTGAGTAAACCAGAAGTGTATTGTTTCCAACATGCAAGGAAGACTGGGCCATCGCTTTTATTTTTAAATAACTTAATTTCTCCTAACAAAGATTACCAAATATGCTTGTTTATATGTATTTTCTCTGATTGTTTATTAGTGATATACAATTTTAGCCCAGTAGTATTTTATGCATTTTGTGATTGGGACCTTATGTGTGTTCAAGCATCAGTTAGACACTTTAAGAACTTGTGTTTGAGCCCACCTAGAGAATTATCATCTTTCTCTGCAGCAAACACGTATTATTTTAAGTTTAGTTTTATTTATTAAAAATATTATTCGATTAACAAGAAGGACTAGAGTGCTCTGGTTTAGAATGTCCTGCATACATGTGTTTTACAAATGACATCTTCCAGTGCTCTGCTTATGTATTTACTTATTATGTACCATTTTGTGGAGAACGTCATATCATGTCATTCTACTTGATATCTAGTTTAGTTCAATTTAAAATTCAGGGTTATTTTAAAAACTCATCATCTCGCATAAGACATGTAATTCACCATAACTATCAATCAAGCACTTCATAATACTGCAACCCACAATAAGGGAGCTTGTTCTGGTGATTTGGTTCAAAGCATTTTTGAACAAATTATGGACCTGAGCTCAGATAAAACTGTTCACTGACACTGGAAAGAAGTGTAAAGTTCATATACAGTGTAGTTTTTGCTCTTTTGTATGCTTTTTATTCGTATCATATTCCAGTCTAGCAGCATGCACCAGTCCTTTGTATAATATACTAATGTCCACACACAATTGGGCTAATTCACACACTATAGCTTTGATTAGAAATTCTAATAAACCATATATTATTTATTTATTTATACAGAGATTTTCATATTGGAAAGGTCCAAAATAAAACATGAATATGAACATGTGTCTGTTATAGAGTACACTCACATTTACCCAAGTTGGAATTGCCCTTGTCTGTATTGTTGCAGAACTTCACTGTTTGACATAGAAACAATCATGTTGATGCCACAGAATAATATAATGCAGCATAGGTTGACAATATTAGAAAATACATCAGACAATTGTTAAAAAGAAAACCAAAGTGCTGTATTCAGAATTGAGTAGTAGATACTTTATCATCCTTTTAATATGGTTAGAAATTTTTAGTAGTCATATAGCTATTTAATAATTTGTTTCCTCTAGTTGTGTAAGTAGTTGTATAATACAGAAAACCAAAATTAATTTGAAATGTGCTATTAGAAAAACAAAAATAAAGTGAGACATCTTATAGCTATGCTTATTTTTCATAAACAAAGCCTGCCTAGTGAAATTGTAGCTTACTAAAGGATTTCAGCTTTTCAGTATACATTGTAAAATTGCTGTTGATGTGTACATTAAGATGCTTTGGCATTATCAAGAGTTCAGAGAGTCCTCTCTGAACCTTGACTGAGATGGGAGCTGGAAGAACTTTGAGTCATTTATTTTCTACCCATCAGTTAATCTTAAAGATGCACTTTTATGTTTAGTTAGTCAATTCATATTATTGTATACATGTCCAGGCAGACAAATACAGCATATGTATTGAATGTGGACATAGCTGGTGTCTCACTGTTCAGAATATGTCACCTTTAGTTTTCCAAATCAAGTTTGAGGTGAGCTGCACACAATTTATGGGTATTTTTTAAAGTATTTAATTGGCTATCGAGCTGCTATGGACAATTCCCAATAACAGTATATATTTGCGTAATAAACCAATTCTGAGTCCTCTCTCTCTGTTTAATGAATGCCCCACCACCCCAATTCTTTGTGGTTATTGAAGAAGTTGATTTTGTGTTGTGGATGCCCTTCCTAAAACCTTCATCCTTTAGTTGCCTTTTATGGCTCGTAAGAGTGATGATAAGGCTTATTCTAAACCTAAACTGTATAAAGTAAAAAAGAGTTGTAGTGATTTTATTTGTTTAATTTTTCAAATTTACATTTTCTGTACATGAAATACTCATTTTATATAGCACCTTTATAGAGTATGCCATTACAATGTGGCCTTGCAAAGTACAACTGAATACCATTTGAAATAACAAGTTCAAGTGCAGTACACAATCTTTTATAAATATGATATGTCCTTTGGAGATGCCGACAAAATCTGCACAGTCGGGGAAATGAAACTACATAGAAGTAGGCAAACACTAAAAGGGGACAACTAGTCCAATCAATCTTGAGGTTGGTATGGAAATATTTTTCAGAAAATAAGGCTGTAGATATGCGAATTTTGGAAAATGGATGGAAATTTACACTGTCAGGCTTTAAAAAAGTATTGTAAAAGAGAATACATTTATAATGCATACAGTTTTAAAATTAAGATTTGTGACTGAATGTTTTTTTCCAATGCAGCACATGATATATGTAACCTCTCATCCTAAAACTAATTCATTGCTTAACATGTTCATTCTATCCATCATCTATCTATCTATCACTCCTAGGAGTGCTGGCACCTAGAGGTGGGCGGTATGACCAAATTCTATATCACGGTATTTTTCTAAATTATCCCGGTTTCACGGTATTCAACGGTATTTTTTTCCCCATGCATGAGTGGATGTTAACCACATTTTCCACTGCAATTACTGGCTAAGAATAACCTATTCCACTGTCAAGAGTATTGTACATTGTACAAAAAAAAACATTTTAATGTGCTCACAAGTATTAATACAGGTTTGCATTGCCCATAAAGTGATAGTTTTCAAGGGGGTGGACAACTAATGGAGAAGGTATCACATTGCATGACAGATGCAGTCAAAATATAGAACCTTTTTATTGAACAAATTTTGCAAAAACAAGCTATAATTTTGACAACATATTTTCAGCCATAACAAAGAGGCATTTAGAGCCTTAGTAAAATATACCAGAAGTGCTTGTCAAAAATTGTATTGCACCGAATAATGTCTTAGAAAAGGAATAAATAGTAAATATTTTTGTAAACCAACTACACTTTCTGTTAATGTTAACAATCTCTGTTCCACTGACACGTTAAAGTGACTTTTTAAACACCTTTATCATCATTAAACTGCATAATATTTAAACTAATAAAAATAACAATAAAAATAAATAATAGTATTATTACTGATAGTTGCACCTATTACTTCAAGACTTCAAGCCCAGGTGCATTACACAGTATTCACCAAATTAAAATAAAATACAAGTGCAACTTGGTGATGAACATCTCTTACCAGCTGAACCATCATTTAGGCAAACTGCATTAATATGGACCTTGCTTCAAGCTAAGCTATACTGGGAAGAAAAAAACAAACTATATGTCGGAGACCAAAGTCAACATTTCCACTTTATTCTCGCCGTTTATGTCGAGATTAAAGTCGACATTTTCCACTTTATTCTCATAGTTTACTTCATAATTAAAGTAGAAATGTCGTAAACTAAACTTCTTCCTAAAATCAATGTTTAAGTCAATTACTTAATTTACCCCGTCATAAATTAATGCAGCACATTAATGCTTTGTGTTACGTTTCCCGACCCAGTGGTTAACCACTACGCTTCTTAAGGCGATCAACCATACAGAATCCATTCACTTCATGATATTCCTGCTTTCTGAAATTTAGAATGCTAAGATAAATACTTGATATCATTTTCATGATGAAATGCATTAAAGCAGGTATTACACATGCACGGTAGTGAGGCGGGTAGTGCTGCTCCCTCGCAGTAAGGGGTCCCCAGGTGTATGTTCATGTAGAGAACTTTATGGCAGGTGTGACGAGGCTCTAAAAAACTGGATGTATGAATAGCTATCGACAGGTTTAACTTAAATATTGTGTAAATATTGGGTTTGTGATCTGCTGATCGGGAGACACGAACACAGATTCAATGCATGTTCTTCTGAGCGGGCTATCTTTATTGCATGCATTGCTGTCTCTATCTGACGTAGGCTACAAAACCCCAGTTCCTATCATTCCTTTTTCTTTCACCACATAACCAATCACCACACGATAAACGTTCTTTGTGAAATTAAAACTAGTTATAAACTTAGCCCACGGAGTGTTCATGTTTAATTATGCCATCCATTCAGAGTTGCGCCATCTCTGAACGAATCACTTGAACACCAAGCATTTAATGTGTTTATATAACTTATGACGAGGTTTGAGAAAATCTAGTAAATTAAATATTCATTTTTATGATGAAGTTTAGTTTACAATGTTCTACTTTAATGACAAATTACGAGAATAAAGTCAAAAGAATATATTCTCGTCATAAGCGTCAAGATTAAACTGGAAATGTCGAGAATAAAGTCAAAATGTCATCACACTATTACACAGTACCCAGGTACATTACACTGTATTGAAAACAAGTACAACTTGGCTTGCAGTATTATCCAGTAGTATAGGAAACAGTATTTACACATCTGACCTTTTAAAACTAAAGCATCTCCAGGCGACAGATGTGACTGCTTTTTTTCGGCTCTCTGTCCACTTTTCACACCCGCGCGGCCTATGCCTACTCCGCCCACTATTTGGTGGTGTAGCAGTGAAAAAGGAGCCCTAGTCAAACAAATCTGTGTTTTTAGCGGGTGTAGCAGTGAAAAAGGTCCCCACTTGAACAGTTTCCCGCTGCGCCACGTTCCGAAACATCGTTTAGGCAATTTAAACCAGGTTGTTGCGGTATAAGAAAAATCCATATCATAAAAAAAAATAAAAATTGGTTTTCGGTATGAACCGGTATACCGCCCAGCACTACACTGGCACCTGACCAATAGGATGAGGCTTTTATTTTGATGCGACTGCAACAATGAATTCTTAATTACTGATAAGCAACAGAAAAATATAATCAAGACTGAAAGCAAATGGGTTTTAACTACATTTAATTTTCCTATTCAAACATAAGATTCAGTGTTTCCAAAATTTAATATTCCCTAATTCAAATTTTAAAAACGTGGAAAATTTGTTTGATATATGTATCACATAGTAAAATAGCACCAATAGCAATGAAAAGTGTTTACAATCATCACTGTATAATGTCTGTTATCCAAGTAAAACACTTAAAAAAATGAAATGATTTTATTTTTTGAAATGATAAACCCATTCAGTAGAGTGTATTTTCCCTTGGCTTGTTTTTCTTTTTTAACCAGAGCTAAAGTCCAAATTCATGCATTGTAAGGGTGAATGAATAGGTTCATGTGTAAGATTAAATGGCTTTAAAGCAACTACGTAACAGTGATAGATCATTTCCTTGTGTGCCATTATTAATATTGCACCCTTTTTTCTAAAACCATACATGAGTTGTACGGTTGTTATGTAAAATAAGCACCAGAGATCTTGCTGCTGCTTTTTGTTTTTGTGTCACAGCAACTGAAGTGATTCACTCAGCCTTACGCGTTAGGGCACTTTAGTATAAAAATATACTGGAAAAACAAAAATGATGTAATTAAGAAACCTGCAAACTGAAAAAGTGAGTGTATTAAGCACTGCTTTAAACCCTCACTACAGAGACACAGAACTGAACTAACTGTAAGCCCAGACCGGTAGTATTCTGCCTCTGTATGTGTAAAACTGACCATTAGAATTATGAATACAAATTTTGTGCTTGTTTCTATGGATTTTTTATTTGTGTGTGTCTGAATCCATTTACGTTTGTTTATTTGTATTAGTATTCATTTGTGAAATGCACATTTTTCCTTTGTGTCTCCCTGAGTTGTCCTTCCACATTTAAAATGCATTAGTGTTAGTGAATGTGCCCTGCAGTTGACTGGTACAGCTACGTTATTTGAACACACAGATTCTAAATGGTGGCGAGATGATTGGCATAAATTTGCCACTGTTACACTACTGCAGCATGTTTATTAGCAGATCCTCAAATGGCATCATTGAAGGGATCGGCAATCTTTGAATTTTAAGACATAAAATGAACACTTTGTCACATGTCCCTGTGAAATTTTTTTTCTATATAACAAACATGCTTTTTATCTGTGAAATCAGTAATGTGTGTTTTTTGTCACTTAGAAAGTTGAGGGAAAATTTAACTGATATATTATGGTGCACAAAACAAATAAACGGTATATTTAGTGCATGCTTTTATATGGAACAAATGGAACACAGAAGAGAACATCATTTAAATTCACTGAAGAAAAATGTAAGCCGATCTAAGAAAGCTTAGCCTGATCTTCTCAACAGATATAAATCTGAATTACTTACATTAGTATAAACGTGCATTGAATTTAATTGAGGAGTGACATGATAGCACATTTTTTTCTTTATTATATACTCGGAGAATTTAAAGTGTGTACATAATTCAGTCATAGAAAATAAACGTTTGTTTGTTATTAAATATTAGGGGGTTTTGCCCCCTGCTCTCTTTGCTTGCCAACCCCTCCCCCACCGCCAGCGCTGCGCACCATTGTGAAGACAGGGACTGAATGCACCCCAAGGAGATGCGGTCACTCTTCCGAAGCCCCTCTTAAACGGTGATACAATGGGAAACAAATAGTTTTTTTTTATTTTATTTTTTTTAACCTCCTCTTTGCTCGATCAGCTGCTGGCTTTCTGCTAGAAGCTGTCCTTTTATTTCACTGCCTTGCCTCTCTTCTCCCCCAGACATCCTCAAATATTATTTGAGCTCTTTTCGCTGTTCTGTTATTTCACTGAGTAATATTTTCCATTTGATTGCGCTAATGTGATCTTTACTATCATTTTTTTAAGACTTTTTAATTTTCGAAACTTCCATTATCTCTCTGCATGTGTATCGTGCCAACGTTTTTGAATTTTTTACAATGTTCTACTTTGTCTTTTTCTGGCCCCGGGCATGGTTAAATCTCTTGGTACAAAGTCTAGTCTCGCGGGATGTGAAAGTGTCTTTCTGTGAAGGTCACGTCTCGTCTCTCTGATCAGGTCTCGTCTCGTCCCTAGTTTTTTTTATATAATAGAGAGACTTTAATGTTTTGTTTTTTAATTTTCTGCTATAGTGCTTAGAAGGTGGGTGGCATTTTGTCCCAGTCATTAGCACTATTTCTTGCACCGGTCCAGTGACTGTTTGTGTGAAGTTTAGTTTTTGTTCAGGTGCTGCAGTTTTCCACCCATCTTGCCTAAGACACTGTGTTACATTAATTGTTGACTCTAAAATGGTCTGATATGTAAGTGAGTCAGAATTAGATCTTACCTTTCTTTTTGATGTTCCCTGTAAGCATGAATTTGTCAGCCAGATATCTCTGGCACAAGTTAACATAATAACATGACAAATGGCAAGATTGTCTTTCCCTCTTGTAAGTATTCAATGTATGATTAATTGTGCAGTGTTTCTATATACATTTTCAGATTTTTGAAATGGTGGACATGTTTTTTTCATTTTAGCTGGTGGGATTTTATTAAAACCACATACCTTTTTTGAATTATTCAATCCAGAGTGCCTTAACAATAAAATATTATGCAGTAAAACAAGCCCCATGAAACCTTCACTTGTATTGTGTGCCCCTTAATTCAACACTTTATTGTTATAATCAGTGACCATTGTCTGAAATGTGTTTCAGCTTCTTCTTGGGCATCACTGGTGTAGAGATTTGTCTTTCATAGAACCAATGCAGGATTTTGTGACTTGTAGCATCTCACATGCAGATGCAGATACAAGAAGGATGTTCAGGGCTTTTGTTGGCATTGCCATGCGAAAATTAATTGCTGTCATTATGTTTTTTTGGATCACTACTGGTAGAAGAACATTTGAACAAATGTTAAGCACAGAAATGACCTCACATTACTGTCATGTTTAAAGTACTGTAAATCATTAAATAATGCCTGAAACTTGTTAACCATAATGTAAATAAATGTAAAAAGAGAGGTTAAGATGCAGTGTAATATGAAAATGCTGCTTGCTTCATAATTCATGGCCAGTTTATGTTCTTGATACAGTCATCTATATTGTAAAAGCTGATTAAACATTTCTTACTGTTATTAGATACATCATAAAATGTTTGTAGAAATGGTAAATTTTAATTTCGAACGGCTGACACGGAAGACATTGATATTTTTTTATGATAGCAATCAGTTGAATGCGTTAATTTGATAATACCTGATATCACTATATTTGTGTTTGATTAGTGTTGAAGGAATCCCTGAAAATGATTGAAAAACAGTCAGAAGCTCTGGAACAGCATACGGAACACCTTTACAGATCAATCTAACTGCCATGGAATGTGTTAATGAGCAGCAAAGAGAAGATTCTGTTCTGGAAAGCAGCTCAGGTAACTAAGCTTTTCATTCAAATACATTTTTGTCCAGGACAAAAAAAAAATCTCTATTGAAAACCCCAGTGTGATGGGTATTTAAAAAGACATTAATTAAGGGGGAATTCAAAAGTCATGTTTAGCTATTACATGGCCTGTGTTATAACTTTAAAACAATCAAGCATGTCTGTAAAACTATGCATCAAGGACACACCATTTTGAATGGTAGTATTGATTTAAAAGAGTAACCTAAATTATATTCTCATACTCAGTGAGTATCATTCATCCATCTTATTTAAAATTTGTGGCAAGTGCTGTACCTGAAACAAACTGCATTCTTTAACAGAAGTAAAACCCTGTAATTGTTTTTTGATATGTTAATCTTTGGAACTGGTTCTTGGTGTTTATTTCTAAAACCAATCATCTTTAAGCGGACAATATCGAATATATATGTAAACGGTTAAAACACTGATGCCATTCTAATATTCAGGTTCATCTCTCTGCTATTGTTACCATGCAATATTTCCCTTGTTATTTATGCTTCTTCTTGTTATATAGATTTATTAAATGAATACATGTGAATAGAACAAGCACAAAATATACTTTGAGTTCACCGTGTCCAGCAGCAGAACTGGAGCTTTAACATTCGATAGACTCCACTCACCATGGCACATCCAGAGCTGTTGTGTAGAACACTCCGATAAATTAATTGATCTGTGGTGATGAATTTTGGGCTCACTGATTTGCAGAGCTACCCAAAATGTCAGCAGTGTCATCCATGTTAGAGCATCATGCCAACTTGAGCAAATCTAAGGGATGTAACAATAATACTAGCAATGTGACATGTTTACTTTCGTGTGGGTATTTGTAAGTGCATCATACACTTTTTGTCAATCATTCTCAAACTTGAGGTGAGCCCCTTTCAAGCAGGACAGAGTGCTCTCAGGGTAAGAAAAGTACAGTATTTGGAAAAATGGACATAATCTGTTTTTATAATTGTTCTTAAATTTCCCTTAAAAAATAATACAGTAATCCCTCACTTATCGCGGGAGATAGGTTCCAAGGCCGACTGCGATAACTGAATTTCCGTGAAGTAGGGACACCATATTTATTTAATTATTTAACGTGTATTTGGACGTTTTTAAACCCTCCCTGTATTGTTTACCACCCACCCTTTACTCTATTAATAACAGGGACAACTGCTAAGCAATATGAAATCGGTAGATAAGTTTACACTTACTGTATAGCGAAGTACACGTATCAGCTTGTAGGCGGTCATGACGTCGTCGACCTTGTTGCAAAGATTCCTAAAGCAGATTCCATCCAGACTACTGCCTTATCACGTCCACTTGCAACTCGTTTTGCGCCCTGGTTAAAGGACACTGCGGCCGTAGATCTTATATGCTTTTCCTCCTTTTTAAATAAAAAGAATCGTGGACTCATTGATGCTGTAATGGTGTCCTGCGGCGGTGTAGCTGTTCCCTTCCTTCAACATATCCAAAACTTTTACCTTTTCTGCAATCATTTGCATCTTCTGTTGGCGCTTGGACACGGCCCCTGAAGCAGTAGCACGTTAATGCTGAATGAGTGAGATGAGACTTCCTGGTTAATGCAGCACTCCGTCGCTGAGCCAATCAGCAGCACACAGGAACTTAACTGCGTGCTCTGATTGGGTAGCTTCTCAGCCATCCGCCAATAGCATCTCTTGTATGAAATCAACTGGGCAAACCAACTGAGGAAGCAAGTACCAGAAGTAAAAAGACCCATTGTCCGCAGAAACCCGCGAAGCAGTGAAAAATCCGCGTTATATATTTAGATATGCTTACATATAAAATCCGCAAAGTCGTGAATCCGCGAAAAGTGAACTGCGAAGTAGCGAGGGATTACTGTAATGAATTTTATTTATATATTTCCCTTACTTAAGGTGCTTAAAATATTTTCTGCGTAGAACAATAAACAAATAAATACAGGATTAAAACAGTATAAAACCAGAGTATAATATTAATTTAATACTAAAGGAAATGCCTGAACAAATCAGATAATTTGTGATATAACACACACACACAGGTTGGCTGTCTGGCTGTCTTTGTGAGACAGGTGCGCACAGGTGCCAGTTGCAGGGAGACGCAATATGTTTTGTACTTCCTGTCATCGTAAGTGTCTGTCCTCCCAGGCGAATGTGGCCATAGGTGCATCAGCTATACGAACATGTTCAGCACCACAATCAGCTGGGGACCGATCAGCTGATGCCGGTACCTCACTTTCGTTTTCAATCTACAACTCCAGATCTTGATTGCAACTGAACTCGCTGTGCCTGTGAAGCATTTGTGCAGCACCGGTTCTGTCATACATGTTATTTGTTGTCATTCCCAGCAATGTAGTCTGGTAATCAGATATCCTCAGGTGATGAGATGAGCAACAGTAGTCATCAAGTTTGACATTCCCCCCTACCACAAGTTGTGTAATGTGAACACTGGCTGTAATCAGCAGAAAAATGGAAAGGAAAATATGAATGCCTCCTCAGCAGTTTAACTGCATTTATGTGGGCTGATGAGAAGCTTTGATAAATGGTGATATTTTCTGGATGAGAATATCAGGAGAATTTCTGAAAGAATATGCACACTACCATACAATGACCTGGAAATCCAATGGTGCCAAGATATCCTCCCCGATATCCAAGTGAATCTAGTGGCACTAACAGTTCTTCTTCAAGTTATTCTAGCAAAAACAATTTGGCAATGTAATTTTGGACATACAAATATCGAACCAAAAAGAACATTGTGTATGATGTAGGTGACAATGTATTGATGTAATTTGTGGCATGACAAGTCCTTTATGTCAGGGGTTACAGTCCAGGAGTCGGAAAGGGTCATGTACATTACAAGAAGCCATGATGTTTGAAGTCACGCTAGGATCTGTTTCCTGGCAACACTATGGCAATCAATCTGGCAAGCCTTCTCCTTGCTGCCTCCTTCTCATGACAGGCAGCAATGTGGCCACACAGCATGGCTTACAGGAAAAGCACAGCTGCCAGTGCCACTGACACAGGAACTGCACAGCACAGGCTTTTGGGTCATTCTCATAGCAGGTAGCGAGTGAGGCACATTGCACAGTAATTCACAGCCAAAGAGCTGGAGCTGCATCATGTCGGTCAGTGGGTCAGTTACTGAGAACAGTCATGACCTAACCGAGACCCATACCTTTGGGCAAGACCAAGAAGGCATGCCTTTTGGAATGTCAAAAAGTTAAACCATACCATTCACAGGCTAACTGTTCTAAGTGGTTGAGCCACACCATGAAGACAATGAGAGCCTCTTATGTCATAAAACACCAACAAAAATGGGATAAATGACTACCTGATGCTGATTTTGCAATTAGCTATATGAAGCAACAAGTGAGACCTCTGTACTTTGTTTACTGATAAGGCAGTTAAGGGGTGCCCTGGAGTGCTTAATATCCTCTCTCACTCAAATACTAAACCAAAAACCACATTTGGCCATTACAGCAACTCAAGAAGCAAGTGCGGCAGAGAATAGTGGTTAACCCAAGACAGATAATGCAGATTCTACATTTGCCTGCAGCTGATTAAATATACCATTGGAGATCTTGTCTGGCTAGTGTCACACCTAACCCCCCAAAGCTTGAATAAAAATAGTTAAATTAATAAAGCAAATAGGACCTTAATCCACGAAGTTCAGTGGGACACAAATTCATTCTCTTACTGTTTTACACTCATATTGGGACAAGGGGTGGTAAGTTTGTAATGATACCACATATTTTGTAAAGTTTCTGATGTCCTTTTCATATGATCTTGTTTGTGTTTGTATTGTGATGAGCTGTATACTTCTGGTATGTGAGTTTAAGACAAGGACATTCTTATTTGTTTAAGATTGCATCTCTCCCAATCAACCTGCTCACATTTATGGGAATTCCTGCCCTAATCAACATTTAAATAGAAACTCTCAACTCTATAGGAGTAGGAAGAAGAATGAAAAGGTTACAATCAGGAAAGAACTTCTCTGGCTATAACATGTGCCCCTACAACTACTAAGGGATTATCCGTTTCAAGACTCAAAAACCAAGTAGGAATTCAAAACACATTGCGATGGCCATCAGCATGGAATTTGTCCTGACAGTGCCCTACTGTGTTCACCTGACCATCTCCCTTATACACAGGACGGATTTGTCCTTCACATATAAAGTGTCAGAACTGTTCCATTGCACTGATGTGTACATGCTTCATCCTCAGGCCATAATTATTTTATTTTGATTATTGCCTTTGTTTCTGTGCTGTCTTGGACCTTTTACAATATTTTCTGTATTTTAATATTCCTTATTAGATTTAAGAACTGTGTATATATTCACACAGTGTTGTGTGTTTGTAGTGCTGCATGTTACTTTTTTACTGTACATATTTGTACTTTGTTCTTCTAATATACACTATAGCCTACCAAAAAGACAACTGATGCACCAAGCCTAAATGTACTTTCAAAAATCTCTTTAGCGTGCGTTCAGCCCCCCCATTCACAACGCGAGCAGCAGAGACGTGAATAATTCTTTATTTATTTGTCACATACATAGTTATACAGGACAACATGCAGTGAAATGCATCTTTTCACAAACCCCTTGGGGTCAGAGCGCAGGGTCAGCCATTGTACAGCACCCCTGGAGCAATTGAAGGTTAAGGACCTTGCTCAAGGGCCCAGCAGAGTAGCATCTGACGGGGATTTGAACCGGCAACCTACGGGATGCCAGCGCAGATCCTTAGCCTCAGAGCCAGAAGTGGCTGGCATGTAGCGCATAGCGCGCCCTGCGGGGTAGAAGGGGGTGGGCAAGCAAAGCAAGCAGGGGGCAAAGCCCCCTAGTATAATGTTAAAAAAATTTCAAACAAAACCAAATTATGACAATATAATTATTTAAGCGAGTGCTTATATGTAGGAGTCCACCACAAAGCGGGTTCAATTATATGGCTGTATAAAATGGAAATTTATTGGAAATGCATTTCTATTGGCTTGTAACATTGAAGCCAGATCTTTGGTCAGAGTTACTTAATAGACTAGTTTTTGTTTTGTTTTTTTGTAGTAATTGCTGTGCTGCTGCCATTTTTCCCACTGAAGACAGAAATGGACTGTTTTTACTAGTTAGAGAGAGAGAGAGAGATAGATAAATTTTATAATGTTCTTTTTATTTTATCAGATACATTTATCCAAAGTGACCTACAAATCACAACCGAATGAAGATATGCCAGGGCAGCCATTCAAGTGTAATCGATGGTACAGTATCAGTTATACTTTAATATGAAAATGATGTTTCAATTAACTTGCAGTTTTTTTTGTTTTGTCAACTTTGTTAATTTTCCACTATCCCTATATTTGGTTGTTGATTCCAATTTTATTTTTCAGTGTATTCTGCTTAAACCTTGTCACTTTTAACATTATATTACACAACTCTGAAGATAATTATGTTATGGCTAATGGTTCATTCATATTGTGAATCATGTTTTGATTCTTGAAGAACATCAAGTGATGATGCATCTCCTGTCATTGTTTTGAATCCATGTGTAGCATAGTGGGTCATGGAGCATTGACATAACTATGGGTACAGCTTTATGGGGTAATGGGTTAATTAATTAGTCAAGGGCAAGTGAGAGATCAGCACAGCTAACCCTAATTAGTGCCACTGTTCTGGCCTTCTTATACCCCATGTATAATTTGACAGACTGCTTAAACTTATTCCCCTTTTCCCCATCAGAGAAGTTTGCTTAACTTGTTTAATGTAGTAATTGTGGAAAAAGTAAAACGGAAAAAGAAAACAATAAGTAATAATCTACAGAATGTAATGGTAATACCTAAAAGAGAAGAATATTACTGGTGCTGACAGTACCTCAAACTGTTAGTGAGCTAACGGCACATGTCAGAATCATACTGAAATTATAACTCTAAATATAAAACTTAAACTACTCTAACACAAGAAATGTTACATCCTACAATAAACACACACATAAAGAATATGAAATACGCTAATGATGCTTTGAGCAACTTGACCAGAAAACCGACGGATGAGGATTGAGTATATAAGCACAACAATGCCACTTCCTACCAGTTACTACTGTCAGTGACAAGTAAAGGGATCATTAACATATTTAATTGAACTACAGTGTAACGGCCGACCCCTTTTACCCAGCCGGCAGCTACACCTCCAAGACCAGTGGCCTGGATAATTTACTGAGAGAAAATCTAACTATCAAGCCGTACTTCTTACCAATTAAACTTTTCCCCCCACAATCGACGGTGAAAAATATGAGCACAAAAACAGGATGTAAAATTAAACAGATTATATGTATTAAGTAAAACAAGACATGCAAAAAATAGAAATAAATATATAAATATAAATATACCTCCACCCCAGCAATAACAAAACACCACCAAATATATATAAATATATACAACAAAAACCCTCCCTTGTCCCTGTAACAAATAAACACACAACACGAAAACAACAATGAATGATAAACTGAAAATGAATGAGAACGTGAGTCCGGTAATAATGAAACTGTCCTGAAAGCGGATGACTGAATTAGTGATATTGAGTTGTTTGAATCTCCCCGGAAAAAATGGAACAGCCTCACCGTGAATCCTCGTGTGTATGGTGGATGATTAAGTCCTACCCCGGGGTCTTTCGTGGTGAGGTCCTTGAAATAAATCCGGCAGATGGAAAAACAAACTGGAGTGGCAAGCACGATGTGGACAATAACTGGTACCGTAGGTTCGTGGTCGTGAATGAAAAATCTCCTTCTCTCCTCTCTCTCTTCCTTCTCCTCCTGCTGGCTTATATAGTCCTGTGACGGCTGTGATTGAATGATTGTAAACAGGTGTTTTCCAGGTTTGTGGCTGTGGTCTCCTTCCATCATCCATCCCCTTTTTACGGGGACGGCATAAACTGATGCACAAACAGTAAACGGGACAATGAAACGAGACGCACTCAGTACTGACATTTAATACTATGTGGCCCCGCTACAACAGTACCATGTAAGACTAATAGATAGCAAGTTTTTTAAACACAGAACTTAATTAAAAACACGGAGTCCATGGGTCATACAGCACAGTGCTAACACTCAACGTATAAAAGCCTAAGTCCAAGGAGAGGTCAAAACGAAGGTTGGAATTGATAGATGAGAATAAGAGAATCGTCAGAATAAACCAAAGAGAGAGAGAGAGTGTGGACTGGTCAGTGAATCTCTGAGGAGTGAGTAAGGAGTAGTGTTCTGGGAGAAGTCAGCGCAAACCTGCTGAGATAGGAGCAGAGGAGATCAAGGGCTCTGGAGATCTCGCTGTGGACATTGATGGGTACCAGCCAAGGTGACCGAGAGGGAGTCATAAAGACTATGTTCATTACCGTCTTGCATATGTTGAACAGACTTAAAGTGAGAACAGGGGAGTTGAGAGTGGGTCATTGAATGGCAAAACTTAAAGATGGCTGACTCTGAATTTAACTCTTAGTTTTATCTATTTATTGTATTTTGATTGTTTTTATTACTGCAATATTTTAAGGGTTTATTTATGGAAGATTATTTATTGAAGAAACTTTACAGCACAATTGACACAATTGGTTCAATAGGCACTATTTCCACTTTTGTAGCTTAAACTTGTTGTCTCCCCACTTGCACTAGTCATTCTCGGTACATGAGCTACTAGATGTCCCAACAGAGGGTGGTGCTAATGGCATGGGCACTAGGACGTCACACCATGAAATTAATTCTATTCATTAAACTCCTTTATGTATGTTTTGTTTACCAGCTTATAAATGAAGAGGATAAGGAAGGGTACATTTTTTTTAACAGGTTCACATGGGGTAATGACTTGCTGTATCCTGCAAAAGTATTAATTTTCACTTGCTTTTTTGCCAACTAAGATTTGTCAGTTGATAAGAGGTTCATATCTGCATATGTACATAAATAGCAGGTCTTCCTGCCTAGGCTTAATTCAGACATTATGCAGATGACATCACCATGGTAAATGCCAAGTCCAGGCAAAAGGACATGGCATGGTCTGAAAGTACACACAGGGATTTGAATTAGTGGTTTTGCTGGTTTTGCCGCAGCAGGAAACAAAAAAACATATACCGTATATACTCATATATAACTCGTCTTGAAACCTGAAAAATCAATCATAAAATCAGACACTGATTTATACGCCCGTTCAAAAATGTGACACTTACATTTTTTTACATCTTCTTGCCTCCTCCAGTCTCGCATCAGTTTCTCAGATGCATCGAATTTTGTAGCAGCAGAGCAGTTACCAATTTCTTTCGATATTTCAATGATGTTTAATTTAAAACCAGCTTCATATTTTCTTCTGATCGATAAAGGTGTATGAGGGTGTGAGATACAAAAAACACAAATCAGTGCAAACATTGCTTCTGGATAGTTTAGGTATTAGCGTGTGGTGACGTAGGCATAATAGAAAGAGAGAGAGAGGTTAGGAGCGCGCGCTGATACAGCGCATTGCTGCACCCACATAGAAGAAAAAGGCAGTGAGCTCCGTGATTACTCTCTCAGGTGGGTGTTAGCATATCATAATCTCTTGGACCAATAGCGTGACTTTTCAGCGTTCGACTTATACAGCTGACACTATAAAATACCAGAAATTATACAATAAAATCAAGTCCTGACTTATCTGCGAGAGAACGTATTCACGAGTATATATGGTAATACTCATTTATATTTGTGAGAGAAGAAATAGATACATTTAGCCTAAAATCCAAGTATCTGTTTATTCCAGTTTTATGGTCCAGGAGGGTTGTCGTCGTCAAAGAGTAAAAAGCACTAGATGAAAGGGCACTACATTGCAGGTCACACAATTGGCCAGAGTGCTTTAATAAGTGATGCATGCCATTGATTATTCAGTGTTAAATGTAGAACTTTGGTTTATCAATAGTGCTAAACCACCCGCACTGCTGTTGTATTATAGAGATTAACCAAAGGAAGTGATGTGACCACAGATAGTTCAAGTAAATGTTTGAAAGATTAACAGGCCAGTTCTTTAATATTTGGTCGACTGGGCTTTTGGGAATATAAATCATGAACTGTGTTCTTAGAGTTCTATTTTTGCTACAGAATGTTTTCTATTAATTAGTGTGCAGGGTAAATGAAACTTGCCATGCTGGTATTTGTGTGTTTTGACTCAACTAATAAATGTATTTTTAGTGTTCGTCGCATATAAATTTCCCATACCAGTAGCACGATATTTGAACAGAGTTGAGGTGGTCAATGCACTTACTTGCCAGTGTGTTTTGAGTAGGTTGTCTACTGAGTATAGCTGTGGGAAAGCCTGGATGGATTTTTATGCATTCAGAAGTCTAAAAGAAACTGTTATATGTATGCAGTATGACAGTGTGCAATAGCCTATGCAAAATACAGCATTCAAAAGATAATATCAGCATGTTAGGGACTAATCTACAAATGGTACATATTACTACCATTAGCTCCCCAAATATTACCTTCACCTTGGTATCAAGCCTGTGAAAATCCAAAACATTAGTCAAATGACATAAACCTTCATTGGAGATCCTCAATGATACTGAGAAGATTTGAAGACATTAATTTTAGAAATCTTTCACTTTACAGATACAATTACAAGGCAGCATACAGCACAAACCTGGTGTCCCATAGACTCCCAGCTTCTTCCCCAATCATTCTGGAGTACATGGCCATAAAAATTCTACAAATAACCAAAATCTATTGTAGGAAGGATTGACAAACACTTATAACCATTGTGTGTTTTTATAAGAGTGAAGAACTGATAATCTGTGCCATCACTGGTCAGAATCCATGGTAATGCTCCTGACTGTTGGCCTAAGTCCCTCCCTTTGATGCTGAAGAGTGGCACCATGTGCTGAGTGTGAAGAAAATTGCAGAAGTCACCAGCTCCACCATCTGCTGTGCAGCAAGCATATGCAGCGCATCAACCTCCTGATGCTCGCCTTGATCTTGAAAGGACCAGGTCCACATGTATAATGCCTTGTGTACAATTCACACTAAAACATGGCGTATGGACAAATCTAGAAATGTGAGGTTGCACAAAAAATGTAGGTGAATAAAACTGTGCATAAAGTTCTACACACTCTCCCTTTATAAATCCCATTCAGCATGAACTTTAATGCATATGCATAAGCCTACAGCCCCACACCAACTCCTTCCAGAATTTCATCTACTTGAATATGCAAATCAATATAAATAGCCCTTTCCGTTTAGTGTTTTGTTAAAGGACAATGGCAAAAGCATGTGTAAAAAAGAAGAATTTCAGCAAATGCATATGGAGGTCCTGCTCAGTGAAGTGGAGGCAAAGGAAAAACACACTATTTGGTGGCTTAAGCACTAGTATAAGTAACAAAAGGAAACTGATGAAGTAGCACAGTGTGGGGGAGGCACTCAAAATTTCAAGTTTAGTAAGATGCACAGTGACCAAAAGTAAGAAAGAAAACAAAAAAAGGTCATATATCAAAGTCAACGTGAAAAGATGTGTTGCAGCCCATTGTCTGAGTGTCAACACCACTGGAGGAGGTAGTGGAATTCTGGGGCTCACGTCGTTTGAGCAATGAGCTGCTGCAATTATTGGCGAGACACGTCTAACCGTCATTTTACCAGTGGGTGAGGGAGAGTGAATTTTTTTTTTTCGCTTACCATTATCCATACTCGTGAAAATAATGTGCATGTTTAATAAGACAAACAAGCAGGCAGCAGATGCGTTATTGCTGTTTATTCTGTTTCAGACAATATAACAAAAGGTGACCCCCATGCCAGCAATACATGGTGCTCCTTTCCTGAGCCCATCTTCGGGCACTGGCTATGCACGCACCCCTCCCTGCCTTGGAAACCGCTGAACGACCACCTGGCCATGTGCTGACGGATGCTGTTCTAGAGTCACAAAATGCAGTAGTGGATGCAATAAGAGATGTGGAAGAAGGAATTAAGGAATATAAATGGTGTACTATATGATATTGACCACAAATTAAATGAATTGGTTTAAAAAAATAAACGCTTCATCTGATTACCTGTTTTTACATTCTGCTAATTACATTCAAAAGAAGATGTAATACTGTCTGATTTGGCTGATCATTTGGTAGGTGAGATGTTGTGTGCTACATGATTGCACCATGTGACACTCTCTCTGTGGAGCAGCACTCCACCAGTCTTATCCAGGCAGCGACAACAGACTTAAGTTGTAGTATGTTCCACCACCATGCAAGCCTGAGAGTGCAGGTTATTAGAACGGTGTTGTTGTTCAATAAGTGGGTTGGCAAGCAAGGTCAGAAGCCATGATTACACCATACAGATAACTTTTATAATTTTGACCAAAGGGGTAATATTAAATATCTTATCTTACCAAGATGCCAGCCATCACATACAACACCATTTTCAAGTTTGTTCCCCACACTACTCTTTCTCAGAATTAATGAATCATAACTTGAGCCAGGCCATCCCACCACAACATTAATGAGACGCATTTTCGCATCACAAATAATTTGTCTATTAATAGAGTGCAAAATGCTTTCTAGTTAAATTAGCAAATTCATTCTCTGAAGGCACCTTTATAGCAATGTGGATGCAGTTGACTGCTTCTATTACATTCGGAAAATGTTGCTGCAAAATGCCAAGACTGCCCGAGACATGAAATTTTACAGCCCACTGTCACTTTCTGTCGGTCTACAAGAAAGAGAGAGCCTGTTGCAGGTTTCCCAAGACCCACCAAAAGTGTAGGCAGGGCATTAAGTATTTTTAACATCAAATTATTATCTTGGGTAGCATTTTTGATTGAAAAATGTTTGTTATGCTGAAATTTACACTTCGTTAACATGAAATCTGTTTAACATGATTTTGTGTGAACATTCGTCCTGGCCAACAAAAAGTATTTATTATTCTGAAAATTTCGTTACTTCCATGTTCACTATAAAAAGATTTGACCTTTATGAACACACACACATGCAAACAATTTGTAACTATGTACATATAAATCTTTACTTTCAAAATTATTTTTCAGTGCTATCCTTGAAAAAGTTTTCTTTTCACTACTATGCACAGAGAAATGTTATATTTTGTACGCTAGATTGGGTGTTTTGGGGTACAATTCACCCATCTTCTTCTATCTTCTGTTGCAGTTTCCCCACAAAGGTTTATTATGTTTTTGTTTATTTATGTTTTTCATTGTTACTGCTTTTTTCTTGCATTTTATGTCAAGAATAAAGTAAGTACATACGTTTTCATACCAGGTTCTTCCAGTTCTGGGTTACAGAAGTTGAAACAATGCCTTTCCTGGCAGCCCTGGGCATAGTGCAGGAAACAGGCAGCCCTGAACACAGAGCTAATCATCCAGACACAGGATCCGAAATCAATGTTTCAAAGCCACTTTTGAGTCGCAGTTGGCAGTCAATGCATTACAAGGACGTGAGACTTGTTCATAGTATAATCTGCCCTGCCACGGCCACCAACACTGCCACTGAAAGGATATAGAGCTGTTGGAGTTTTTTTTTAATCCTGTTTCCAGTTGCACTTGCTTAATGATACTGCCCAAAACCTCCCAATGGCAGCACTTCAGTTTTATTTCACAATTGTAATCACACTCATTTCTACCTTAAAACTGAAAGAGCAATGCTTAGTTAAACTAACACTGGGAAAACGTGCAATAGAAGGTGCCTATGTATGGTAATTGAACCCATGACACTTCAGCTGTAAAACTGCATGCCGGAACACTTCAAAGTTATATTAAAATCTGCACTTACAAGTCAAGTGTAGCATCAAGTCCTTCACCGAATGTGTCGTTCTCAGTAGAGTCATTACTGTGATCAGTTAAGCTTTTGCGTAGTGATGCATAAAGATGAGCTGTCTCAGACACCATTTATCTCCTGTGTTTTTGCACAGCTGTGACATGTAATATGAGTGACCAGTCATACTATACTTCACTAGAATGGACTGAAACTCTGCTATGAAATGGCAATGAGCCTCTCACTGTATGTGGCTTGAAGTAGGTGAGTTCTTTGATAAAAACAGATTCATTCAGATGTGTTGCACTGCTTGGTTTGGGGTGTACATTTGCAAATCACATATTTTAATAATGAAAGAGAGCAGACAACATGGATAATTATGATTTATCTGAAAGAAGTCAGCCTTGGATGTATAAAAATACCATTGATGCTTTTGATTGATTTGTGGGTTTATTGGAATGTACACAAACAACTTTGAAATATGGCTGTGCCTAAGTGGTTAAAGACTCTGACTCCAGCGGTAGTTTTATTTATCAAGAAACATTCAGACCTCCAGTCCTCAAATAAAGGGGGTTCATATAGAGCAAGCAGAACATTTACGTTTCAGCAAGACAATGTTTCCACCATGGAAAAATGAGCTTTTGTGTCTGCCTTCTGCCCATTTGATCTATCATAAGCACCTTATGTGATGTGCTTGATTGTGTGCAGATGTTGCTGCTGTTCATTTTACTTTTTCCTGTTACAGTGGTGTTTGTCACATACGATGATCAACAAACACAATATTTACACTTGAATATTAATTATAAACACGTACCGTGGCCTGGGGGATTAATCATCATCAGGTCATATTTTTTGATCAAGATCAGAGTTCTACCCCCAGTAGCTACACGTGAACCCCCTTTTACATCCATTTCTCTGTTTTCTCGCATTCTCTATCCTGCACTTGACCAGCTTCTTTTCTTCTCTTTCCTCTTATGGAATTCCTTGTCGTGTCACTGGCCTTTGTAATTTGCTTGACACGCAGCAGATGTCTCTGGTCTTCCTTTTCTTTCCGCCATGTCACTTTGCCATAAGAAACCCATGAGCACAAGCCAGTCTGACAAGATTGCTGTGACCTCACATTTTTTTGCAATGCCAGTATGATGCATTGGATCATAAGCTTTTATTCAAGATCAAGGTTCTAGCTCCAGTAGTTCACGATTCATTGCATAATAGACAGACTAACCTTAGCATTTTATTTATTTGTATATACAAATAATATACAGTATACACACACACTCACACACAGTATAAATATTGGAATTGTAAATCTGGCCATATTTTATGATTTCAGGTTACAATGTTGAGTCTGGGCACTGAGTTCTTTAAGATTTGGGCAATTAAACAGCCATTTATGGCTTGATTTCTCAAAAGGAGTATTTTAAAATGAAAGAAAGTCAAAGCAGTGATTTGAAAACATATGACAGCTCTATTTATGAACAATTTATTAAGGAAGATATATTGCTGGGTTGCAATTATGTTAATCAGTTTCAAACTGTTTTCTTTTCCTGTCTGTTTTAACAAATCGGTGTCTTATTGTGTATTCATTATTTTATACTGTACCTCCACTCCGTAAAGAACGCTATACAAAAATAAACTGAATTGAATTGAATCCATGCTTCCATTTTTTTAAATAACTGTAGTTAAATAATCAATGTTAACAGCCAGCCAAAATCGACATAATTGCCAGGCCTGCTTGATTCAAATGGATAAATTAGATTTTTGAATATTCTGCATATTAAGATTTTCAGTGTATGCCTTGGATAGTGTAGGAAGATGGCAGTTTACGGCTCAGTCAAGGCCTCTTTACACCTGAAATTAATGCTTATTTTCTGTCCAAATTGTATCTGAGAAATTTTTTTATGAGATTTTATTTACCTGACATTAAAATGTGTCTTTGGTGTCAAATAGAGATCCAGTGCTGCCTTCCCCATGCAAAATTCAAATCATCTCCTGCTTTTGTGGCTGTTCTGACCACCTCCAGATGTGTTCCGAGTTATTTGATCACAAGTGCATTCACACTGTTTTTTTAAGTGTATCCAGTGTAGGATAAAGAAGAGATTTACAGTGCATCCGGAAAGTATTCACAGCGCATCACTTTTTCCACATTTTGTTATGTTACAGCCTTATTCCAGAATGGATTAAATTCATTTTTTTCCTCAGAATTCTACACACAACACCCCATAATGACAATGTAAAAAAAGTTTACTTGAGGTTTTTGCAAATTTATTAAAAATAAAAAAATTGAGAAAGCACATGTACATAAGTATCCACAGCCTTTGCCATGAAGCTCAAAATTGAGCTCAGGTGCATCCTGTTTCCCATGATCATCCTTGAGATGTTTCTGCAGCTTAATTGCAGTCCACCTGTGGTAAATTCAGTTGATTGGACATGATTTGGAAAGGCACACACCTGTCTATATAAGGTCCCACAGTTGACAGTTCATGTCAGAGCACAAACCAGGCATGAAGTCAAAGGAATTGTCTGTAGACCTCCGAAACAGGATTTGTCTCGAGGCACAAATCTGGGGAAGGTTACAGAAAAAATTCTGCTGCTTGGAGGCCACTGTGCTCATTGGGACCTTCAATCATCCGTAAATGGAAGAAGTTCGAAACCACCAGGACTCTTCCTAGAGCTGGCCGGCCATCTAAACTGAGCGATTGGGGGAGAAGGGCCTTAGTCAGGGAGGTGACCAAGAACTCGATGGTCACTCTGTCAGAGGTCCTCTGTGGAGAGAGGAGAACCTTCCAGAAGGACAACCATCTCTGCAGCAATCAACCAATCAGGCCTGTATGGTAGAGTGGCCAGACGGAAGCCACTCCTTAGTAAAAGGCACATGGCAGCCCACCTGGACTTTGCCAAAAGGCACTTCAAGGACTCTCAGACTATGAGAAAGAAAATTCTCTGGTCTGATGAGACAAAGATTGAACTCTTTGGTGTGAATGCCAGGCGTCACGTTTGGAGGAAACCAGGCACCGCTCATCACCAGGCCAATACCATCCCTACAGTGAAGTGTGGTGGTGGCAGCATCACGCTGTGGGGATGTTTTTCAGCGGCAGGGACTGGGAGACTAGTCAGGATAAAGGGAAAGATGACTGCAGCAATGTACAGAGACATCCTGGATGAAAACCTGCTCCAGAGCGCTCTTGACCTCAGACTGGGGCGACGGTTCATCTTTCAGCAGGACACCAACCCTAAGCATACAGCCAAGATATCAAAGGAGTGGCTTCAGGACAACTCTGTGAATGTCCTTGAGTGGCCCAGCCAGAGCCCAGACTTGAATCCGATTGAACATCTCTGGAGAGATCTTAAAATGGCTGTGCACCGATGCTTCCCATCCAACCTGATGGAGCTTGAGAGGTGCTGCAAAGAGGAATGGGCGAAACTGGCCAAGGATAGGTGTGCCAAGCTTGTGGCATCATATTCAAAAAGATTTGAGGCTGTAATTGCTGCCAAAGGTGCATTGAAAGGCTGTGAATACTTATGTACATGGGATTTCTCAGTTTTTTTATTTTTAATAAATTTGCAAAAACCTCAAGTAACCTTTTTTCATGTTGTCATTATGGGTTGTTGTGTGTAGAATTCTGACGAAATAAATGAATTTAATCCGTTTTGGAATAAGGCTGTAACATAACAATGTGGAAAAAGTGATGCGCTGTGAATACTTTCCAGATGCACTGTAACTTGTAGATTATTTGTCAGTCATGCCTTTGGCTGTTCTGATAATTACTTTACCTTTTTCTGTAGGATGAGATCTCCAGCCATTAACTGGGTAACTGAAGCACACTCACTTTAACACTAGAATTCCTGAAGCCTACAAAAAAACTTAATCCCGGCCCACCTTAAATTCCTTTGCACCTCTCCATCAGTGTCTTTTGTTTTGTAAATATGTCGATCAACACAAGCAGCAAGCAGCCTGCTGTCCCATCCCCTGCCTTGAGGGAGTTCAGCTCGAGGGCAAAAAGTTCTCCCAGCTCAATCCAAGGCTCCTTATCTGCCTGTGAGGTTCCTGGAGTTGTATAGGGTAAATAATACAGTATATCGTTGTTTGGAATAGAGGCATTTCATGTGTGTTCCATGTCTACAAAGATCTGGGTAAGTGTAGGATGAAAGGAAATGCAAGAAATGCTGAACACATACCTAAAGCAGAAGCTTTTTCCATGTTATATTAATAATGACATGAAGTGTATAATGTGTGAAGATTTTAGTCCAAATAACAAATAAACGTGCGCTTTTATTCAAGAATATAACCAAAGTAAAAAAAGCATTCAATTTACATGTGGCTGTCAATGAGTTACAAACCCAAGCTCAAATGTCAATCGACAGGGAATCTACACGTATTCTTGAATGCTGCAGAAGTAAGAATTACTGCCTTATAATCTGAAGGTCCCGGATTCCAGACCGAGCACTCCGCATTTTGATTAGTGAGCTGCTATTATTATTATTACTATAACTAGGGGGGCTCTGGCCCCTGCTCGCTTCACTCGCCAACCCCCATGTGGGCCCTACATGCTAGTCATTTCCTGGATCTGCCGCTTGCGATGAATCGTGCTGTGCTTTTGGATAAACACGAATATCAAATCTGTCTTTGATATCTCCGTCTTTTGAAACTATTATCGCTGACAATTTGTCACATGTTGGTTTATTATATATGTGATTGTGATCTTTCAGATTCATATAGAAATCCAAGAAAACTTCTTTGTCCGTGTTTTTCAGATAAATTTCATATAAAGTGCAATACTTTTGGACGTATGGATTTGTATCCATTATTGGCTGTAGAATTTCTAATACGTCAGATCGTTAAACTCTTTCGATTCTATGTTGCATCGTTTCTCCATGGTCATAAATATAAATCTGACCAAATTGTGGTTTCTTTGAAATTAAACTTGTAGTAGCTCTGTCATATCACCCATGTCCATATATTCAATCTCTTTTCGCTGTTTTGTTATTTTACAGAATAATAATTTCCGTTTGTTAGCGCTAATGCAATCTTTACTATCAGTTTTTTGAGACTTTGAACTTTAGTACTTTCATAATCTCTAACCTGCTCTGCATGTGTATCGCACCATCATTTTTTAACCTCTTTACGACATTCTACTTTGTCTTCCACTCTTTGCCTTTCCTTCTTCTACTGTTTGTCTTTTATTTCCGCCACCCCTTGAACCTGTTAGGCTTTCAGTTCATCTCTTGGCACAAAGTCTCTTTTCGCAGGACATGAAATTATCTCTCTGAAAATGTCTCGTCTCTCTGAAAAAGTCTCATCTCGTCCCAAGATTGTTTTTATATACCCTAAGTTCTTGTCTATAAGCCGGACTCATGTATTAGCCGGAGACCAAAAATCATACGAATTTTTAAAATAAAATCGTATCATAGATAAGCCGGACTCATGGATAAGCCGAACGTACTATAACCTATAACTAATAGAAGGGAGGGAGGTCAGTGGTCTCACTCGCGCCCATTTAATTTCTTTAAGGGGGGAGAGAGTGTGAGATATTGCCGTCTCTCTCACTCCCCGCATGGCGCGGTTGGAGCGGCCAGAGCGCGTTCTTTCTGCTCTGGGTGTCGCCGAGTCAACACGAGCGCGTAGCGGTCATTTAAATTGTGATTTTATATGTAAGCATATTTAAATATATATCGCGGATTTCTGCGGACAATGGGTCTTTTAATTTCTGGTACATGCTTCCTCAGTTGGTTTGCCCAGTTGATTTCATACAAGGGACGCTATTGGCAGATGGCTGAGAAGCTACCCGGCTTACTGTTCTCTCTCTCTTGCGCTGACTATCTGTGATCCTGACGTATGGGGATTGAGCAGGGGGGCTGTTTGCACACCTAGACGATACAGACGCTCGTCTAAAAATGCTGAAAGATTATCTTCACGTTGCTATCTTTTGTAAAGCTGATTCCTGAAAAGACATGCTGCACAGTGCTTCGCATACTTAAAAGCTCGAAGGGCACGTATTGATTTTTGACTGAAAAACAAACTCTCCCTCTCTCTCTCTTTGTCTGCTCCTGACGGAGGGGGTGTGAGCTGCCGCCTTCAACAGCTTTGTGCCGCGGTGCTTCGCATACTTAAAAGCCAAACAGACATATTGATTTGTTTGCTTCACTCCTTTGAAGAGGAAGATATGTTTGCATTCTTTTAATTGTGAGACAGAACTGTCATCTCTGTCTTGTCATGGAGCACAGTTTAAACTTTTGAAAAAGAGACAAATGTTTGTTTGCAGTGTTTGAATAACGTTCCTGTCTCTCTACAACCTCCTGTGTTTCTGCGCAAATCTGTGACCCAAGCATGACAATATAAAAATAACCATATAAACATATGGTTTCTACTTCGCGGATATTCTTATTTCGCGGGTGGCTCTGGAACGCAACCCCCGCGATGGATGTATAAGCCGGACTTATGTATAAGCCGATATTCTATTTTTTCATTTTCACAACTTTTTTCCTTAGATAAGCCGCGGCTTATTGACAAGAACTTAGGGTAATAGAGAGATATAATAAAAACATACACTTGATTTGAGTCTGTAACACCCGGTATAAATTTTGGCTACTTGTAAAAGTTACAGCTTGTTTTTTTTTTATTATTATTATTCAGTTTTTTTCTTTCTCTCCGTGACGTTCACATGGTACAACAAACTTGCCTGTCCCTTTCTGAGTTGATGGAATTTGTCTTCATTCTTTTCACAAGAGCTGCACTGTGGTTGATGCATGCTCAGAACTATTTGTTGTGCCTTTGTCCACTCTGATACCTGTCACAGGACATCATATCTTTGATTGCCGGTACAGCAAATAGTTCTGAGCAGATATCAGCCACAGCACTGCTCTTGTGAACAGAATGGAGATAAATGCCAAGGAAATACATACAGTATTTCAAATCATTTGCCATTGGTCACTATTGGGTGCAGCTCTATTAGAATCTTTGTTATTTATTTTCAATATGAAACATTGAGATTTAAATTTTTTCTTGGCCACCATTACAAACTACTTGTGGTAAGTAACATATAATAAATATTATTTGTGGGTTGAGTATAGCATTGCATGGTGTGTTTCAGTGTCTGTTCTTTTTCTTTACATTTTTTCCTGTTAAATTCTTCCTGTGTAATGTTGACCCCATGCTTGGACATACATCACTGTTCTATTGTTGTTCTACACTTTTGTATTCAAGACTACTGCTGTAACTTACCATAAAACATTTGTCCAACACTGCAATTTATTATGTACAACAAATCTCCCCCTAAAATGTTTTAATAACTACTTGGGTTCTATAGATCTGAATAAATGTGTGCATTTAGTGACTGAAACTAACACTGTTTTTTTTTATTTTTATTGTAGGTGGACTTGGGACTTTGACTTGAGTCATCATTTCCACAATATGGCATCAGCTGCCTGTGACATTTTGGATTTGCAGAATTGGTACCCTGTGGCCATGTGGTGGTCTGCAGTTCTGTCTATTGCTTATGTATTTATGTTTTAAAATTTCAAATATGCTGGCCTTTGTTAAGTTCTAAGGGAAACAAGTTTCTGTTCTCCTTTTTTAAATTGTATTTTTGATAATACTATATAATGGGACAATTTAAAGGGTTTTAATAGGAGAAAACTGAATTGCTTGTAAGACAGCCTTCCATTTCTATTATTTTTTGAAGAGGATTGTGGCTTTGTGTTAGTTATTGATGTCTGCCTCACTTGTACACATAACCTTCTTTTGTTAAATAGCACAAATAATAAAACAACAGTGGTGCAGAGGAAGTGCGGCCGCCTCACAGTAAGGAGACCAGGCTTCATGTCCTGGGTCCTGCCTTTGTGGAGTTTGCTTTTTCTCCCTGTGTCCGTGTGTGCTTCATTTGGGTGCTCCCACAGTACAAAGACTTGTAGGTTACTTGGATTGATGTCGCTCGATTGGCCTGTGTGTGTGTGTGTGTTTCCACCCTGCAATGTATTGTCATACTGCCCAGGGATTGATCCTACCTTATGCCCAGTGCTTGCTGGGATAGGCTTCAACCTCAGGCTCCAAGCTCAGGATTAAGCGTACTTTGAAAATATTATATACAGTATGTTTAAAAAGAGCAGAATTTAAAATACTATACGGTAATTCTAGAAATCAAAGGGATTTGTCTAAAAAGAAAAAAAAACAACTTTTTATTTAACACTGTGGCACATGCTGAGTGACGCACATTGCTTTCCTAGCATTATGTTTAATTTAAAAAGCACCATTGGCTTTTGGAGCCACACTTTCAAATGCATCTTTGCACTTGCATTTCCCAGTGGATCAGAGGATTTTTAACTCCTTTGTGGTTCCTGTAGTTTTTCAAGCTGCACACTTAACATGCACTTCTTGGAACTCTCTGCCAAGTTTGCAGTTTGATTGGAACTGTCACAGCACTTCAGATTTGGACGTGTCAATTCATTGGTTGGTAACCTTCAAAAAGCTCAACTGTTGTATGTAAAGTCGTTTAATATGATCATGTATTTGGATTTAGCTGTGAGGCATCTTGGACTAAATCTACATTGTTGGAGTAATTAAACAATTCATCACTTTAGTTTTTACTTAATTTTAAAGAGCTCATCAGATCAAAGGTATGAATTTCTGTCTTGGATAGCAAGAGAGCTGCCACTTTCAATAACAGGGTTGTTGGTGGCATTAAGATGATGTCACACCTGCCCAGTTGTGCCACTGACTTACATTTAAAGGCATTAACATTCGAAATGGGACAGGCGGCACATACTACTAAAGGTTCCTAAACATTTTTTAGGTACTAAATTTTTTTTTTTTTATTAAAAAACATTAAAATATTAAATATTAAAATTTATTTAATTAAGTTACATTTTATATTTCATTTAAATTAATAAAAATTTAATTAAAATGTATTCATTAGTTAGTTAATTAATTTATTAATTAAAATTTTAATTACATTTAAAAATTAATTTAATTAAATTAAATATTAAAATATTTTAAAAATGATACATATTTTTTAGGTACCCAATGTTCCCCTGAGTAAAATCATCAGCATTTGCATTTGGTCTTATTCTTCTGTGGAACACGACACTGCTGCCGCGTACCTTTATCCAGCTTTCCAGCAGGGCTTGTTTATTACCCATCTTCACTCTTCTGACTACAGATTCCAAATGCAGCGCTGGGTCAGGTAAGCTTCCACCAGTCAGAGATCGGTAGTCACTGGATGCATTTACTGGGAGGTGTCAAAATCTACTATGTAATGCATCTCGGGCTGCCCATCATGGCTGGAAAATTCATCTCCAATCTTTCAAATGGAGTAAAGACCCCAATTTGATGTCTAACAACTCTTCAGTGGACTGCATTAGTCATTTCATTTGTGAATCAGAATGTTTTGTATTTTTTCTGTCATTTTCCTCTGAGACACCCTTTTCACTCAACTCTGACCTGGATTTCCTGTTCCCAGATGGGGGTTTAAAGGCAGCTGTGTGACAGAACATGTGAGTTTGGATCAAAGGCCCTAAAGCAGAGGCATGAATGTATTCTGGTGGTTATCACTGTTACCACTCCACCAGGTTTTAAAGGACATCTGCCCTAACAGACACCATCACTGGGCAGCAGCAGCAGCCCATTACTTTGATGTTTTGTTCATTTCTCCATTTATGATCAAATTATACTGAGTTAGAAAGTCCTATCCATGTTCCTCAGTCACATAGTATTCAGGACCTGCCATTATACATAAGATGTCTTGTATGAAATGGTCAGTAGCATTCTGGTGAATTTTCAAGGTTCCAGCCATTAACACCCCTTATTCCTTTAATAATGTTGAACAAGAATTGCGTAATGAAAGTTAATTCTGCTACAGTTGAGCATTTTGTTAACCCTTAAAGAGAATCTGAAACAAAATCTTTTCAAGGGAAATGTCCAAAGATCTGATGAATGAATACTGTAGTTTAAGATTTATAGAACCTGCAAGGCTCCACAGTCTGTGAAATCTGAAAAAATGGATACTTCCTGCATCTCAGCAAGGCAATCCATATCATGTGTTCCTGCTCATGTGCAGCTTTATATTTATAATGCCGTGTTCAGCCTGCATACGAGTTTGTGTATTCTCACTTCCCTAATTTATCTTGAACTGATTATTTAATAGTTTGTGCATATATTGCTTTATTTTTTTGTGGTTGACTTTAAAGCTGCATGTGGTATGAAAGCCTGTGGTGCTCTTACCAGATTTCCCCTGCTCAGCTGTAAACGCAGCTCTTCTTTGCTGTACACTCTTTCCATTTGCTTTGTTTGAGAAAATAGCAGTTTCTGTAGGTCCTACAGTAGCCTGCGGCTCTAGTCAAGCACTTGAGGTATGATTTGTATGAGGAGACACTACAGTTTTATTTTGGACCTGTATGTGTGGCTGAATTAACCATTATAAGCCCACAGCCAGGAGCAGCCAAGAGGCTTTGCAGTAGCTGGTGTGTTGTATCCTACAGCTCGGCTCTGTGGTGTAATGCTTACATGTTGTCTAGTCACATTGCCCCTATTCATAATGTCTCCTTCAGTCACATTAACATTATTAGTGATTCAAACATGACTCCTGGAAAATACGTATGAGAGCCAAGCCCATAAGCGTAAGATGCAACAAAACTAAAAAAAAACTCCCAAATTGACTACATATTTTGGAATTGGTCAGAGAAGCAACTGAAGAAGAGCCATCAATGATGATGTCTTTACGAGTTGGATGAGCAGCAAACAGAGTAGCGCCATTCTGTGGTGGTACAACAGCCACGAGACAGCAGACAATCGGGCCCTATCTTCTCTTTTTGCCAAACTCCTTCTTTCCTTGCTGCCACATTGTATGCATTTTACTTTTGGTTGAGTGCTCATCGGTTGTCAGCTGTCTGTGATAGGGTGCATCACTAGATGACAAGGTAATAACTAGCTATGGCAGTTTAATCTTGGTATAGCTTAGTTATGAAATGAGTGCTTACGTGCCAGGAAGGTGAGAAGGCTTTGGGAGCAAACTGCTGTGTTGGTGGTATGGAGGCACGCCATGGGTGGAAACACTGTTGGCAGTTGAAATGTGAATAAGAAAGCCTATCAGTCACTTTAATTCACGTGCATTGGCATGCTGACATCCCAGCGTTACTTTGTGTTGTTGAAGGACATCCGTTTGGCCATGTAAGTGGTAGGAAAGTGATCTGCTGAAAAAGCCAGGTGTATGGAGATGCCATAAGACTGGAAAATCCTGGAAAAAAAAGAAAAAAAAATTAAAACAACTTCAGGAAACTGCCTTAAGTTGGAGTCACATTCACGTGTGTGTGTGTAATAGAGGGAGGCTTCCGTGTAGATCAAGACTACAGCGGTGGAAGGTCACAAGCAGCGTTGCTGATTGTTTTGTGCCAGGCTGGTGTTAATGATTGGCCAGGTAAACCTGCCCACCATTTAAAACGTTTGACATTTGACCATCTGGCATGAGGGAGAGAAGGTAGCTGAGTGAATTAAATAACAGAGGGATCCGTACTTAGCATTCCTGTTTTTTTGTTTTGTTTTGGGTTTTTTTTTCTCACTGATTTTCCTATATTTTTGTATTTTTGTGCCTGTGGTGATTTTTTTCACTTTTTTATTTTGATAATTGTTTTTTTCTGCCCTCTTGATTTTTGTCTTGGGAGAATGAGGAAGAAGGAGAGTTTGTCTGATTTTTGTTTTTATTTTTCATCAACATTACTTTGATCCAATGTAAATGCTGTATATATTCACCTTCACTTATTTTTGTTTATTGTTGTGTGTATATATATTTATATATATATTCATTTGGTGTCATTGCAGAGGACTGCATTTAATTTGATGTGCATGACACTAGAATTTTCTTTTTCTTGCTGGCATTTTAATAAAGACTTCTTTACTTTTGAATATCTTTTGGGTTCTGTTCCTCCAATTTACACCACTGATCTGTTGGTTACGTCACAGACGTGTGCACTAGGTGTCACATTGTCATACAAGCCTTCCCCGAGTCACAGGTGGTTGGGACTTGTGTTCCTGGTGGTGTCCTATGACTGTCCCCGACTCATTAAGATTATGCAAATGAAGGCTGTAACTGAAAATCACTGGAAAAGTCTTTTGACATACACTATTCCTCCAGTTCTTGTAGACGACTCCTTAAAGTCCACGTTAAGAAGGTGACGGTTGTGACTGATCTAAGATGTTGCAGGCATAAGGAGAGTGGACAGAGGACAGGTGGACTTTGACACAGTGGACAAAACCTCAATGGCTTTTTGGCTTAGTCTTCAATGGCAGATTGAGTCCACAGGGGAGCCGTGATGACCAGTGACATTTGAAGCGGTGAACACCATTCTGTGTTGCTGCTCCTCTGTAGAGATAATGTCGTAACAAGCCATGATGGCTTTCATCAGCAGGCCAGTAGTAAATCAATCAGAATTCACTTTACTTGATCGGCATGGTACACTAATGTGTACTTAGGAGTTTGTCATGATAGTATTGGTGCAACCTACAAGGACAACACAAAAGGTAAATATAAGAAGATAAAATATAAAATGATAAAATATGATGCAGCATATAAGGGAAATACAAAAAAAATAAAGGGATAGCAGAATTAAAGTGTCCAGGCCATCTAGTGTACAGGTACACATGGATACCGAGTAGAAGTTCAGACCTGACTACTCAGAATAACTGCACATGGAAAACAACGGTTCAGGTGACATGTTGTTTTAGCTTTCACTGCAGGAAGACGTTTGCCAGAGGGAAGTCTTTGAAACGGGTGATGCCCAAGCTGAGTCAGATCAACAATGATCTTTGTGGCCCTCTTCTTTACCCAGGACTCCCACAGGACTTCAGTGCGCTGTACGTTACAGCCTATGATCTTCTCACAGGCTCGATGATGCGCTACAGATAGGCCTTAGCCTGAAATAAGGCAGCTCCAAACCAGACAGTTATACAGGTAGATGAGGTTAGAATGGACAGGATGATGGTCATATAGAATTGGACCAATATTGCTTGAGGGAGACAGATGATGCCAAAAGAACATTCTTTGGTGGTCTTTCTTAATAATACATGTGATGTTATTGTCCCACTTAAGGTTTTGTGACAGCACAGTGCCCAGAAACCTAAATGATCCTGTTATCCCAATGGCTGAGCCATTCCTATCAAGTGATAGGTGAGCAGGTGTCTACTTCCTGAATTTTATGATCATCTCCCGAGTTTTATGAATGTTAAGGTCCAAATTATTATGACTGCATCACAATGTCAAATTTTCCACCATCTTGCCTGTACATTGACCCATCATTGTTTGAATTCGGCGTATTAGTGTAATATCATCTGCAAATTTAAGAAATCTGACAGATGAATGGCCAGAGGTGCAGTCATTTGTAAATACTGTAGTGAGAAGAGTAGTGGGGAAAGGACACGTCTCCGTGGTGCTGCAGCAGTAAGGGTTCATTGGTGTGACGTGTGTGCCCAGCCACACATACTGTTTCCCATCTGTAAGAAAGTCTGTGAACCAATGGCAGATTGAACTGGTCATGTTGAACTGGGTGGGTTTCTTATTCAGGAGTTCTGGGATGATGAGCTAAAGTCCACAAAGAAGATCCCCACATATGACCCTGGCTTATCAAGGTGTTGATAAGTAAAGCTCACACCTAAATTGACTGCATCATCCATAGACTGGTTGGCTCTGTATGCAAACTGAAATGGGTCCAGGAAGTCTTTTGTAACATTCTTGAGTTAATTCAGAATAAGGCGTTCAAAGGTCTTCATGACCACAGAGGTTAAAGCTACTGGTCTGCAGTCATTCAGGCCCATGACCTTTGATTTTTGTTAGCTACTGCAATGATGGTAGAGGACTTGAAGCAGGCAGGAACAGTGCACAGATATAGAGATGTCTGCACAGTGCCTGAGTATGGAAGGGGAAATAAGGTCTGAGCCTGCAGCTTTTTTAATATTTTGCTTTTTGAATAAGCTGCAGAAGTCTTTTGCAGTAACGACAGGATAGGGAAGCTGAGAAGAAGAGGAGTGTAGAGTAGGCCAGTGAGACCATCAGGTAGACATGTCCTATTGTCTTTCAAATTGCTTTTGGCAACTCTCTGAATTTCTTTTCCCATCCCAGCTCTGGTGAGTTCTCTTGGCCTTAGGAAGCACTGTGGGCTCTTTAGTTGAAAATGGCCATGACAAAGATGAGTAAGTCTGTCAGCAGTCACTACTCCATTGTGGTCCATTTGGCCAATGCTACACCACAACAGCAGCACGTATCGTGGCCCCTGTCACATCTGCACTTTGACATTTGACTCTGTCTCTCTGGGCAACTTTAGTTAGACTAAAATGAGCCTCCTCCATATACACAGAATTAGGTGGGCCTCTTGCACCACCAATTCCTGCTAAGAACCATTGCAATTTGTGATCAAGCCAGTGGTCAGTGCTGCTGCCGAGTGTTGGCTTTGTATGTTCTTCATTGACTTTGTTTTTTTCCTCCCACATCCGAAAGACATGTGTGCTGCCATGACTGGTGACTGATTTGGCCTGGTGTGTGGGGTGTGATGGGACTGGCACCAGAGCCAGTACCCATACTGCCTTTGTTCCCAGTATTGACCAGGTACGCTCCGGCATCCAAACTCCCGAACTGTAGTACACAGAAAGATTAAAGAATACATCTGTTAGGGTTTACTGTCCTTACTGTTGTCCCCAACTCCTTTTGGATGGGACCTCAGTGAACTGCTTCATTTGGACTGCACTCAGTCAATATGGCAGGACACAGTGAAAAACTAACAACCACTGCCATCTTCTTGAACACACTCTACTGTGTCATCACGGATGAGGCTCCTTCCTGCACAAATCTGTTCAACTTTGGAATTAAAAGGAGTGATCAAACACAAAGTGACCAGAGCTTCAGTGATACTGTAGTTATGGCGTGTCACATGGAGAGGTGAGGAGTAGAGAAAGGCGGAGGAGGACCATCTCAAACTCACTATAACGGACAATGAGGTGGAGGTGGACATGGGGTCTGTCTAAACTAAAGTCTGGATTGTGTGAACAGCACAGAAAAATGCAAGCTTGTCCATCTGAGGGGCCTGCGTCCTTTGAAGTGTGTCTCAAGCTGGGGATGTCCAGTCAGACCACAGTGGCCAGTGCTCTGTTTTATGTTGTGGTCTGCTGGGGGAATAAACTGATGAAGACGGCCAGTGAACCACTCGGGACTCACTGGAGCCAGGGGTAGAAAGAGGATGACAGCACAATGACAGGCTGCTGTGACTCGTGTAGCCTAACCTCGACATGACATGTTGTCCTGGAACGCTTTTAGCCATCGACTTCTTCTACCGTGGTGTACCATCAGACATCATAGCAGCTTGTCACAAACTTTAAAGGACATAGAACCCTGAGGAAGATAAGCCCACTCTAACCTTTGTACAACAAACCTGTGTGGCCCACCCTGTTTAGATAGCACCCCATCTGTTTAGCATGTCTCCACCCATTGTCTACAGCTTCACCCAAGCTTGGTATAATAGACACATTGGCATAAGGACAATATTTCTTTACACTATTACACCCCATGGAAATGGTTGGCTTTCTTTCACAAGATACTGAACAGCCGAACATCAGACCTTCATGTGCCCACCAATAAAGGTGATGATGTACTTGAACTGTGACAATTAAAACTGGCATGGTGTATTCAATCTTCACCATCGAAATTAACAAAAATGCAGTTTTTCCAAGTGGAAAAAGAACATTCACTCCAACGTTCCTCACCAGTTCAAATCTAAACAAAATAAAGTCAGGTGTTTCAGATTAGGTGGGATTGCCGAGACCCTCCTTAGGGAGTCTGCAGGTGGATCCTGACTTATTAAAACCACAGACATTGAGGGCCTGGTGTCATCACTCCAAGATCAAAACAGCTCTCTAATACCTCAGAATGAAAAAGACAAAATGGCGGATCCTGACAGTGTTTTAGCTCTCACTTTTTATGGCTTTGCTTACTTGTGAATTTTAACCTTTTATACTCTGCCTGATTTTTGTCAATTTTCTACTATTTTGATTTAACTGACCATAACTGCACCGTCTTTCACTCAATATTCATGTTCTACCTCTGAAAATTAAGGTCAGGCATTTCTTATTCAGACTTCTTTTAAATTTTTTAGATGTACGTGAAAAAACATTCAAATTAAGGATGTCTCATTCTAAATGTGTTTAGTATAAAATAATTAAAAATAATTTAAAATGCTATTAATATTTATGACCGTTTTTTTTTTATTTATTATCTTAGTCAAGTGTAATCGAAAAATGAAAGAATATTTCATTGTTTGCAGTCATTTTAAAGGACAACATTTCATCCATCCATCCATTTTCCAACCCGCTGAATCCGAACACAGGGTCACGGGGGTCTGCTGGAGCCAATCCCAGCCAACACAGGGCACAAGGCAGGAACCAATCCGGGGCAGGGTGCCAACCCACCGCAGACAACATTTCAGTAACTATTTATTTACACGATTAATCTTACAAAACTTTAAAATATGCTGAACATAGTACAATTTTACCGATGTACTATTAAAATTCCATAAAACTTAAAAGTTAACTTGTTGCCATCTGTTGTGGAGCGGCCCCATTGAAGAAGATAAGAGTGGCCACCCAGATCTCGTCACTGGTCGTGAAGGGACCCCCATAACAGTTCAAGCTTCAGGGCCCCAAACATGTACTGTAGGTCCACCACTGATGAGCTGCGTATCATTGTGAAGGGCAGCAGTTCACTGCAGCCTGTATAGAGAAGTATATTCTTATATTATAAGTTGATGATTTGCATATATTCAAAGAGAATCGTGAGCTTAAATGAAAATATCCTAGTGCATGTTAGCATAGCAAGGGTTAAATCCCAAAACGGCTTGGGCCTTATATTTTTTATTTTTCTTAGCAAGCTGGACACCACCAATATCGTCATGAGTCAAGGTCAGGTATGTAGAGAGAGGCTGACAGGCAAACCTCCCTCCTTTTCCAGGTTGTGAACATGAGCTGAGGACTAGAGATCATGGTAGCAGGTTCAAAGTGGGGAGAGGGCCTGTCAAGTGGGCATGATGGAGAGAATTGAGCGCTATACTCGTTAGGCTGGGAAATATTGGTGGAGCTAAGTAGAGGCAGGACCAAGGCAATGGGAAGCTGGGAGTCAAATAGGGGTGACAGATGAGCTGAGTGAGGTAAACTCTTAATAAGAACTGTAATAAAAGTAAGGACTAATTGCTCGTTTCACTGAACTGAGACGGTTCTGCACTTTTTGTAATAAAAGAGTACAATTCTGTCCTGCACATCCTGAGGTCTCCGTGTGCCTTTGTTGAGCAGCAACAACCTGATGCTTCTACGTGCCTTTCTTTCATTTCATTCCATGTACTCCAGTCACTGGGATGTCATCACTGAATGAGGCAGTAACCATCTGCCATGAGCCCACCGCACTGCTGCTGCAACATTTCACTTGAGTTTCGTTTCCACTACCTGAAAGCTGGCTACTTTACATCAGCCATTGAATTTACAGTTGTCCTATGATAACACACAATGTAACACTGTCACATACTGTCCTGGTCTGGTCGCTTTTGTGTTTTTATGTATTTTGTCTCTACGTTTGCACATGTGAAGTTTGTTGTCTGTGGGTAAAGAAATACAGGCAATGGAGGTGGCAGTTACAGTGCATCCAGAAAGTATTCACGACGCATCACTTTTTCCACCTTTTGTTATGTTACAGCCCTATTCCAAAATGGATTAAATTCATTTTGACAACGTGAAAAAAGTTTACTTGAGGTTTTTGCAAATTTATTAAAAATAAAAAAACTGAGACATCACATGTACGTAACTATTCACAGCCTTTGCTC